>NW_004443949.1:29710651-29775773 GCF_000243295.1 Trichechus manatus latirostris
TACCACCACTGACTGCTCTGACAGGGATCACAACAGAGGGTCCTGGACAGAGCTGGAGAAAAATGTAGAACAAAATTCTAACTCACAAAAAAAGACCATACTTAACTGCCTGACAGAGACTGGAGAAACCCTGAGAGTATGACCCCTGGATACCCCTTTAGCTCAGTATTGAAGTCACTCCTGAGGTTCATCATTCAGCCAAAGATTAGACAGCCCCATAAAACAAAATGAGACTAATGGGGCGCAACAGTTCAGGGACAAGGACTAGAAGGAAGGAGGGGACAGGAAAGTTGGTAATAGGGAGCCCAAGGTTGAGAAGGGACAGTGTTGGCATGTTGTGGGGTTGTTAACCATTGTCATAAAACAGTATGTGTACTAACTGTTTAATGAGAAACTATTTGTTCCATAAACCTTCATCTAAAGTACAATTTTAAAAAAATTAAAAAAAAAAGACTTCACAAAAAGAGTAAAAAAATTTAAAAAAAACTCTATTGTTTTTCTTCTTCTCGGGAACTTAATTTTCTCTATTGAGATTTTTTTTTTTTTAATTGTTCCTTTTTCTATTATTCTAGTCCCTTGGTGTGGGCTATGTAGTTTAGTACATATATGTTGGTGGTTCCTTGTGTGTTTGATCACTGTTTTCTTGTCTATAAATGTCTCCTACCCTCAATGTATTTATTTCTTTTCCTCTTAATCTGGGAAAAGTTTTGTGCTACACTGTAGATTCAGTCATTGCCAGTTTGTTTATGATCTTTATTATTTACGGTGCATATTTAATTTTTATTGAATTTTAATTTTTCTGACATATCCTTATTTCAGACACCTCTTTTTCAATGTTTTATATTCCTTCTATTTAAAGTGATGTCTTTTCTATTCATCTTAAAATCTCTTGCATTACCAAATCCATGTTTTCCTGTATTTTATTGAGTACAGTTTGTCTATTTTTCCTGTAAAACACATGTTGACGTATACACCCTCTTTGCTTTAAGAGTAATATCGACTTATGTAATGAAAAGAATTTTACCCATGCTTTGTTGTGTTTTGTTTTGTTTCCTGGGTCCACAGTCCCCAGATTACAAATGTCTGACTATGTACAACCCATAGTTATGAACCAAACCCCATAAAGCCTATTATATTAAAAATTCAAAGTACATACAATGGTTTGTAATAACAAATGGGAACTACTTTGTGATGTGTGTCAAAACATTATTGTTATTACTGTATTATTATGTTAGAGAAATTTTAGTGTATCTGGAAGTTTTTCTTTAATATTTTTTAATGCATAGTAAGTTACGTTGTATACTGTATACTAAGACAAACATTTGACTAACTGACGTTAGATAAGAACCATACCTGACCCGATTTACATACAAAGTTGACTTCGAGACAGACTTAGCGATGGAACTCGTTCCTAATACGGACAGTATACTTCTTGTGATTTGTCCTGTTGCAGAATCTTTGAGACCCTTAATTTCTCTCATGGTACATCTAATTACTCTCAAACCCTACTCAAATATTTTGCTAAAAGTTTTATTAATGTCAATATACATTATTATTTCAAAAAGCAATCAGTTGAGAAAACAGAGGTCAACCAGAATCATGGAAAAACAAAGCAAATAGCTACCTATCAGCTTACTGTTTTTATGTGTTTGGTAAAGCTAGTTTTTTGCAGCATAGTTTTCTCCATCAAATTTTCTATTAGTACCAACCTTAATATCAAATAATACCTGTAGGCATTCATGCTGGATTTCCTTTGGCTGCAGTTATTGAGAAAAAAACAGAATCTTACTAGCTCTGCAGCTTAGAACATCTGATGCATAGGAATGAAAGTTGAAATTATATAAACTGCATTGATCCCATAGAGAGAGGATGCTTTATAAAAAGTGGTTAGGGTGTTTTTCTAATAATTTCCCAGGAATGCTGGGATTTGTTGGAAGAGGGATTCGAAATTTGGCCGAATAACAACTTTCCGTCTGATCCCATCTGCAAGTTAGCTAAAACAAATTTCTTAGAATTATTTCTGTATGAATTAAGTACATGCCACCCCTAACCACCTTTTAATAAATTTTTTCATTCTGTTGTACCCTTTAATAGAAATCATAGAAAATTATTTTCATTTGTGTTAGCATTGTTATCTTAATAGGGAATATATATATTATTAATATCACTTTTCCATCTGCACTTCATTCCTCTTGAGGTAGTAGCCATTTTTCTTAAGTATTAAAATAATATATTTATAGAGAAAAAAATCACTTAATTTGGAAATTAAGTAAAAGTTTCACATTCTTCTATATCATGTTTTGTTTCATTTTATTTTATTTTCAATTCTTCGGTGGGAAATATCAATTCATGGACGGTAAAACTTAAAATAATAGAATGGATCTTTCTTTTGGCTGCTGATTTTCATAACTCCTATAGAGGAAAGCATAGCCCTTTTTGCCTCCTTACTTTTTCTAATGTTTATATATAAGTACCAATCTATCTGTTTATTTAGAGCCTTTTTTTTTACTTTTCATTCGGTTGCAAAAATATTCATTTCCTGCTTTCTTCCGAGAATGGATAGCTCACTGAACTACCTACACAGCAAATTTGCTCAACATGGATGAGAATTATTCTCACTTCTTTATTATCTTATTTATTTGCTATATTATACTGTAATGAGATACACACACACAGACACGCAGACACACACATATGCTATATATAATCAATGCCAATATGCATTATTATTTCAAAAATCTATATCAGATGACAGAAGAGAAGTGGACCAGAATCATGAAAAGACAAAGCAAATTTTGTGTGTGTGAGTTTAGTAAAGCAATTTTCAGCAATATATATATCTGATAATTACCTTGCCCTTGCCTTATACCTTTGCTTTTCTTATGATTTTTTAAGTCTTAATATATGTGTATTTCATTAAAAATATTCTCCAATATTAATTTAAAATAAATGGGATAAAAGTTTAATAAATAAAATAATTGATGGACAGTCTAGTTGCAAATTGCCACACATTGTTATAACTGAATTGTCCATCCAGTTTCTTTTAACATCCTCTTTAACTTGACTATAAACCAAACCAAATCCATTGCCATTGAGTCGATTCCAACTCATAGCAATGCCATAGGACAGAATAGACTGCCCCCTAGGGTTTCCAAGGAGCAGCTGTTGGATTCAAACTGCAGACCTTTTGATTAGCAACTTTAGCTAAATTGACTATACACACAATTAATTATTCAGGTTATTTTTCTAATCTTTGTATTTTTGGTCAGCTAGAATAAGTAATATCTCAAAAAAATCCTGTTTTACTCTTTTTTACTTTTCTTAACAGAAAAAAAAATCCTCTTTTACTTTAATACTACTCTTTGTACCAAATATCAGAGTGTGATCTTAATAGCTTTTCAGGTTTTTATTCTTAAAATCGTTTGCATTTTAAATATATATTTCCCAAATTTTAATCCTAATTTATGAAAATGTGTTGAATGGTTTCATTGTTTTGCTTCAAACAGTTTTTCTCCTTTAAGTCAAAATATTACAACTCTCATTTGAACATCTTTTACTTTTTCCTGAGTGTGCTTCAGAAGATCTCAAAATTCTGTGGTTGATGACTATTAGCATCTAGCTGTTTTCCTGTGTTTCTCAGAGGAAAACACAATCACTAGTAAGTGACCTTTCACTCCAGACCCACAGCAGAAAATTGTTTTATTATCACCTTCAGACAGTTGTTTATTTTTTTTCCAAACTCTATAAATGTGATGTTTCCTCCTTGTTTTCTTTTCACAAATCACTAATGTGTCATCCTACCGTGGCTGTTGCTTCTCTGAAAACTGTTTTGAATAATTTAGCTAATTAAGACTAATAAAATACCAGTGAACAGCCCTCTTGACCATAGGTTATTCATGACACCATTTGTTGTGGAAACACAAAACAAACAAAAAAAATGCCTCATGGCTTAAAATTAATGAGTGTGTCCAGATGGATCGAAGAGCAAAATTATATCAATTTCATGATACATTTTGGTTGGTTTTCCAATAAAGGGTAGATATATCTTCCCATGTTAGTACAGTCAAAGTCTTACTTGGTGAATAAAGACAGTATAAGAAAACAGGAAACAGACATTCCTAAAATAATATTTGCATTAGTGGTTCATTTCCTTATTGCTTTCAGCCTTGGCTTGATTCTTTTAAATTTTAGATTGTAGCTAAATGACTTCCCGTTTTATTTATCTTCGTTTCCTGAGTTAGTTCACAAACAGGACTGATACTGCCTGAACATATCCATAAGTAGGCTTAAGTTTTAATCAGGATATAGTATGGCCACCAGGGAATCTGCAGGCACACTGTAACAGTGAATTTCTTTGGTGATGCAGCATGCCACCACTGATTCACGCATTCATTCAAAACCTCATGTTAATAAAATCCACAGGACAGTTGCAATTTTTGTGCAGCCTGAAATTGATGCAGCCAAAAGTATCATGAGATCAGGAGTCAACATCTGTCTTTTTCTCCATTATATCCCAATATCCAGCACAATATCTTTAGTTTCAAGACCCCTCGCTTGCATGGTGCATTCCAAGATCCTACTTCTATTTTTATTTTCAAATGTAGGTATTCTTTTTCCTTAAAGATTACACCCAAAATTGTATAACTTTGAGTCTCTCTTGGAGTCACAAAGAAAGAAAGAGAGACAGAGAGAGGGAGGGAGGAAGAAAAAGAAAGAAAAAAGAGAAAGAAAAGAAAGGCAGGAAGAGAGAGAGAAAGAAAGAAAAAGTAAGAAAGAAAGGTAGAAAGAGAAAGAAAGAAAAAATTGATTGCTGAATATTACTTGGGGTTACTAATGGGGTCAGAAGCTTTGTAAAATGCCTTTTGAAGGAAATAATTTTTAAGCTGGGACTTGATTGATTTATCAGATTTCAGGAATGTGGGGAAGCACTGCAATGAGAAGGAACAATTTGTTTCAAGTGCCTGAGTATGAAACGCAAACAAAAAAAGGAAAAGTTAAGATATATTGAAACATAATGAGAAAGAGTTGCCAAACGACTGGATAAAAAGGAAGGTCTCAGGTCATAGAACAACTTATCAAAAGTAAAGATATTGTACAGTGCTTAAACAGAGCAGTGATATTGTTGTATTTTGATTTTATAAACATTACTCTGGCTGAAGAATATTTTATAAAAGTTACAGGAAACTATGAAACTATTAGAATCCCATCTGGACAGTAGACCTACTAAGATACATTCCAGTAGTTCAGAGAGCTTGCTTCATATATCATGCCTCAAAATTAGAATGCATAGCACCAGCAGACAAGTTGTTGTGATTCCTTATTTGAGCATAAAACCAAAGCAAATCCTTGCCATTGAGTCAATTCCTACTCATAGTGACCCTATAGAACAGAGTAGAACTGCCCCCATAAGGTTTTCAAGGAGCAGCTGGTGGATTCAAACTGCCAACCTTTTGGTTAGCAGCCACAGCTCTTAACCACTGATCCACCAAGGCTACTATTTGAGCATAATCCCTGGCAAACACCTCAGTGTGGAATACAGTGTCTTTAATGATTTAGACCTCTCCTTTTTCCCTGTTTTCACTCTTACCAATTGCCTTAAATGAAGCCCTAGCAGCTCCGTAGTTAAGAGCTCAGCTTCTAACCAAAGGTTGGCAGTTCAAATCCACCAGCCACTCCTTGGAAACCCTATGTGGGAGCCCTACTGTGTCATATAGGTTCACTATGAGTTAGAATCTTAACTGGCAAAAGGTTTTTTGTTTTGTTTTGTTTTTTTAATTCACTTATAGCCACCCTGTTTCCCATTCATGCGTCATGGATCGCTCAGCTTTCCAGAACATGCCTTTATTGTTAACACTCCCACTCCTTTGCCTTTGCAAAAGAGGAGTGCAGGTGGTGCAGTGGTTAAAGCACTTGATTGTTAACGGAAAGGTCAGTGGTATGAAAGAAACTACAAGCACCTCAGCGGAAGAAAGATGTGGCAGTTTGCTTCAAAAGATTTACAGCGTTGGAAACCCTGTGAGGTCGCTATCAGTCAGAATCAACTGACAGCAGTCGATTTAATTTGGTTGGTTTTTTGCCTTTGCACATATTCATCTTTGATTTTCTTTCCATTGCTTTTTTTTTGGTAACTTGTGACTGACCACTGGCAACTGCCCACTTAATTTCTCTCTGATTTCCACTGACCCTTGGATACATTGGAAGGCTCTCTTTAGTGATAGCTTAAGACAACTCCATTTCCCTATGTGCATTTTCTAAGAGTCCCATTGCCTAAAACCTAAATAAGATCATTTATAATATTTTCTATCATGTGAAGTCTAGTTTAATCTGTACTTTTTCCATGAAACTTTTTTTTTTAATACACCCAGTTAAAATTAATCTTTCCTTCTTTTGTGTTCCCAAGACACATGATAAATCCTTTTTTTTTTTTTTTTCCTACCATTTGTTGAAGTCTTGCTTCAGTGGACCTTGAACAGGTGTTTTTTTTTTGACAAGTTTCCAGAGATGAATCAACTTGTCTCTAGAGTTGAAGACCAATGATGTATTCATTTTTTTTTTAATCTCACAGTCATTTACTGACCATAGTGATATATCAAAGTAAGTAAATAAAACCTACCCTAGGAAAGCTTACATTATATTAAGATGAAGTAGGGGTGGAGGAAGGAGCTACAGGCTTGTAATGGTGTAGAATAAAGGTTGACAAGGAATCATGGAGAAACTAAGTGACCATTTCTGCCAGGTTTTGGTTGGTGCATTCTACCAAGTTTTGGGGTATGGTGAATTAACCCAAGTTAATTTGTCGTTTTACAATGGTCAAGTTTTATTAGTAAACATGGGTTGTTGTTGTTAGTTGCCATTGAGCTAGCTCCCACTAATGGCAACTTTATGTATAATAGAGTAAAATATTGCTGAGTCCCGTGTCATCTTCATGATCGATGGTATGTTTGAGCCCATTTTTGTAGCTATTATATTTTGACAATTAAAGATACATGGGATCAATCACATATATCTTGATTACCATCTTGATTACCACAGCCTTGATTACCATGCCATATGTTATCATGAAAGTGAGTCTCAGTCTAGATTTGCCACATATATAAACTTTTATTAGGTCTCTGGGTGGCATGAACAGTTTGCACTTGGCAAAAACCAGAAGGGTGGTGGTTTGAATCCACCCAGCTATGCTGTAGAAGAAAGGCCTGGAGATCTATTTCCATAAGATGACAGCCATTGAAAACTCAGAGCACAATTCTATTTTGACACGCATGGAGTGTCTAGAATTGACTGGATGGCAATGATCCTATTTTTTGGTTTACCAACATTTTTAGTAAATAGGAACAAAAGCAGTCAGATTTTTATTGGTGTAAGCTTAGTTAACTCGCCCTCACTGTACTGTTAGGTAACAAGAATTCCAACAAGTATCTCTCATGAAAAGACAAATGCAAGAGTATTCTGACAGCAGGATCAACAAGCCTTCTCTTGGGATTAGATGAAAAAGTTCTTTACTAATTGGGAAACACAGGACCGGTTTTCTGGATCTTGGAAATTGCTTCAAAGATGTTATAAAGCTGGGCTTGTGGAATTCTTATGCTTTCAATATGAAGGGGCAGTGATGCCGGAACAGTCTTTTTCAGTTAGCACAAAAAAATATGAAAATTTTATTTAATATCTCATGCTACTTAGCAAAACCTTCTAATATGCAAATAATGATACTGGAAACGCTAGCTGTAGCCATTCCTGAAGTATGCACTATTGGTAAAGTAGGACAAATATTAAATGACCTAACCTAGAAAAGAGATTAATTTATAAATGAAGTTAAATTTCAGGAGACAAGACAGATGGTTATCAGGAAAGACCATCTACTAAAAAGGCACATGAATTGATTAAGGAAAGATGAATTAATGTAACGGCTTAGTTAATAAAAGTTACCTAAGGTACAATAAACATGAATGCGTGATGGCATAAAGGCTTGAAACGGTCCAGTGTTATGACAGAAACTTCTAATTGTCTCCTAATACCCATCTCCCCCTTTTTATGTGACCATATAAACACCAGTTTTTAGCTAGGGATATGACCATCTGAAATGAAGACAACTTTATCAGTTGGGTATTGCCAGGTTTGAAGTTCTGGCATGTGAGAAATGATATGTGCAACTTACAAAAATGACTCTTAAAGAGAGAAGTACTCCTCCCATCTTTCTTTCATCCTGCTGTTTGGAACATGACTGTGACAACTAGGAGTCCATCTTGGAACACCGGGACAAGAGGGTCAGGCAACAGTTCTCTGTGGATCTTCAGTTCTATTGTGTATCTTTTGAACAAGAGGAACAGAAAACTTTATCTCACTGTCTTGTCAAGGATGTTTGTAAATCAGTCTTGGAAGCTAGAGATAGTCTGTTCCTCTGAGGCAGAAAGGAGATTTATTCCTTGACCAGCAGAATAAAGATAATATCCCCCTCCAGGGCAAAGTCTGGGCAGGTTTGCCATAGAGTCAGTCCCAGACTCATGGTGATCCCATGCACAATGGAAGGAAATGCTGCCTCGTCCTGTGCTATGCCCTGTTTGGTTGTAGATCAGACCATAGTGATCCATAGGGTTTTCACTGGCTGATTTTCAGAAGTAGATCTCCAGGCCTTTCTTCCTAGTCCACCTTAGTCTAGAAGCTCTGCTGAAACCTGTTCAGCATCATAGCAACACACAAGCCTCCACTGACAGACAGGTGGTAATTGCGCATGAGGTGCATTGGCTGGGAATCAAACCTGGGTAGAAGGTGAGAATTCTACCACTGGACCACCACTTGCTAATAGCCCCTTTTAAAGGATTGGTATTCCCTAAACTCAGGTTTCCTCAGATATGGAACAGATCTGCTCTGTGTGCAACATTCACCTGAGTCATTCTGATCATCCTGGTGGAACCTGGGGGGGCACAAGGGGAACCAATACAAAAATGAAGCTCATGCTGCCTGCTGTGCTGTGAGTAATAATTTCTCTCCGATCCAGAAGGTTTGTGTCTTCTGCTAGCACCCATGAAACTATAGCAGACTACTGTTGGTTTGCAAGGAGAGTGAGATTTCAGACCTTCACAGTTCTTGACAATGGGTCATACTCTAGAATTGATGCAGTAAAAAGAGGGATGCAGCCTGGGTCTCAACAATTGCAAAACTACTCTTAACACACATCTAAACATAAATGCTAACTAATGTAGATGTGTTTCTTAGAAATGCTACATTGTGTGTAATAGAATATAAAATGTGGCACTAATTTAGGTGGGCATTTGACAGAGATGTCTCACGACACTGAAGCTGGAAAGCTAGTGGCAAAACATTGTGTAAAACTGATCTGCATGCCGATTAAGTACACAGGTTGGGGAAAATGTTCGGGAAAACTCACAATGTTGTTGGTATTGTAAGATTATTGCCATTTTCAGCAAAGTTTTAGAAAAGTCAATTATGTCAGGAATACTACTGGATCTCCTGCCAGTTCTTGACATTCAAGGAATATACTGGACAACATTGATTGGAAACTGAACTGTGAAGGTAGCCTCCTGATAATCCTAAAGAATATTCTCTCTCTGTCTTTTTTTTTTTTTTCCTATTCTTTTCTCATTGTTTCACAATAGCATGGCATACAACACCCTTCATTCACAGTGTATCTTTCCATCCTGTCAGCTGCATCTCTTCCTCCCCTTCTTCAGTACCATCCATTCCATCAACACAACACACCTGCCACTCTATCACCTTCTATGACCTTTCATGCTCCTTGTCTTTATACATGATTCTGTCCCTGTATGTAATGTTTTCCCCTTAGTTCTTCATCTTGCAAATTTCTACTCATCTTTCAACTCTAGGTTAAAATTCACAGCTCCTTTCTTACTGTGAAGCTGTCAGCTGTCACTTCCTATGTTGTCAGTACATTTACTTCCAGCATCAGGTTCTTCTCTGTTCTTCCGGTTCTCGACATCTCATTTGTCATTGTAGTGAAACAAAGAGGGTGATTAGTATAAAATATGACTAAATAGGTTGTGAAGGACGATCTAAGAAGATAACCTGTGATGATTGTTCATGAAATTTTGCACGTTCATTATAGCATTTATTCTGACTTCTTCGAGATTTTTGTTTCTGTCCCGAAGTTATTTTTGTAACTTTAACAAAAATAAAAGTAATTACTATTGTCATCATCCTCTATTTTTACATTCTAGTTCTTAGTCACTTAATTTATGTTTCCAAATAAATGGATTACAGATAATATTGATTGCATATATTTATACACTACATTATATTCAAACTCTTTGCTAGTATTGAAATATGTCTGCTGGTTTTAGTAGTGGATACATGAATCAGGCTAAAATAACACTATTATTTCTTTGATACAAATTACAATTATCCAAATTTTTTCCAAAGCTCTTTTGAGGAAAAATTCATGGTGCATTTTTTTTTTTACCTAGTTATACTCTAATATTAATATTTATATTATTAAATTTTAACTTTTTTTTTAATCTGCAGAACATATCACACTAGGAAGGACTAAAAGGCACAATATAGGTCAAATGAAGAAACCACTAAAAAACAAAGAAATCATCACCTACCCTAGGCTTTAGAAAGTCATTTATAAAATAACATCTACCAGATACCAAACATTTATTTTACAAAAGGAACTGTAAAGTATTATTTCATTTTTATCCAAGCTTTGCATACATTTCTTGCTTGTATAAGTCCTTGTACTCTTGGGTTTTATCATGGGAAGGGTCATGCAGAAGGAGGAGAGACTGAATGAATAGTGGTTTATAATTAATGCAATTATGTAAGTCATAACCTTGAATTTGGAAGGAACATTTTATTTCCAAATAAAAGATAATGCTAGAACATTTAATATTCATCTTCTATAATATGTGTGTTTAATAATCTTAACATATTATTTCCGATAATCTGAGGGAGGGAAAATGTGGAATATTCATCACTCACTTATTCCTCTTGCATAATGAGATTTTTTATGGGGCAAATTTCCTTTAACCTATAACATTCTAATTATTTACCATTGCTTTTAATATACATTTAAGTATTAAATTGAGTATATGATCAATAGTAAATAATTTTAGAAAGAAAATGCTTATATTATTGATTAGAAATATTGATTAGAAATATTTTTTTCTTATTAGAGATACTAGTTTCAGATAAATCAATAATAGAATTTATCAGTGGAATGTGTATGAATAAATAGAGCAGCTTGAAGTCAACGTTGCCATTAAAACAATGGAAGAAAGACAGTGTATATATTTTTTTACATACTAACTATGTACCAGGGACTGAGGTGCCTTGTATAAAGTTACTTAACCAATTAGTGAAATCCCTGCAAACATGTTTGTGTTAAATCTTAATTTTAAGATCATAAGATTATAAAATATTTCTTTTGAGTTACAGCTTCAATTTAAATGAAACAGAGAAATCAATGCAATTCAGGTTTCATGAAGTGTTTAAAATGATAAAATCTTCTGAGTGAATAATTATTTCACTTCTGGGTGCTGTTGCAAGCTAAATTCTCCAATACATTCCCTTTAAAATGCTTCTGTTGGTTAATCTTAATATTTTGCGAGATTGAGAGCCGCAGATAACTTGTGCACATTCAAGCAAAGGAGCATTATATCCATAAAAGAATACTTGGGCAGTCAGAAACATTTTATTATGGTAGGCATTATAGAAACATAAACAGCCTTTTTTTATTTTTTAAACATGTCTCCAGAATTTGAGATCTGGTTAAACAGCATATTTTAGGGTTATTAAAAGATATTACAATTTGTAAATCTAAAATCTTATATAAGTATCCATGTGGTGCAATGATTAAGCACTCAGTTGCTAACTGAAAGGTCAGGATTCTAACCCACCAGTCATTCTGTGAGAAAAGACCTGGTGATCTGCTCCTGTAAAGATTTCAGCCTAGGAAACCCTATGGGGCAGCTCTACTCTGTCCTGTAGTGTCACTATGAGTCAGAATTGACTCGATATCACCTAACAACAATAAGATCTTACATACAACAACAACGAAAATGTCCTCTGTGTATTTATTTAGAAACTGAAAAATATGAAATTAAATGTCTTTAACAATATACTAAGGATCATATCCACTAATAAAGGAGAAATTTCTATAATCTCTAATGTTATTTATAAGTAACTCATTTAGCCCTCTATTCAAAAATTGTCAAAACAATGCCCGTGACTTCCTATTTCTCTCGGGATAAATATCTGTACGCACCAGCGTGAGCTGTTTACCTCCCATCCCCATCACCTTTCACATCATCTGCCACACACCCCTCAATCACTCTGTTCCAGACACTCTAGCTTCTGTGCTGCTCCTGGAACTTTGTACTTACTGTTGAGGCTGCCTTGAATCCTATTCCCCTAGAGATGTCTACATCCATATCTCCTACTAAAAAACTTCTCTAAGTTTTTGCACAAACATCTCCTTTATGGCAAGGCCTTAATTACTCAATTATGTAACTAAAATTGCAATCACAACCCCTACACACACTAGCTACACTCCTGATCCTCCTTCCCTGCTCTATCAATGTCTGTAGCACTCAGCACCTTATAAAGTACTGTGTAATATATGTATTTGTGTTGGGTTATTCACCTATTCTCACTAGAAATGAGTACAGGGATTTTTTTTTTCCTATTTTGTCCATGGATATATCCGTAAACATGGAGCCCTGGTGGTGCAGTGGTTAAGAGCTCAGCTGCTGACCAAAAGGTCAGCAGCTGGAATCCACCAACCACTCCTTAGAAACCCTATGGGGCTGTTCTACCCTGTCCTATAGGGTTGTTATGAAGTCAGACTCAATGGCAACGGGTTTTGGTTTTATATCCATAAACTTAGGATAGAGTGTGATATATACTAGGCCCTCAAAAATATTTGAGAATGATTGAGTGAATGAATAAGTGCATTGAATAACTGTCCAGCTCTATGCCTTATATGATCAAATCTTCATGACTACAGCCAAATAGGCAAGAACTATTTTATTAGGAATGTGCACTGCATTTTAAGTCATTTAAATACCATTTGTAACTTCAGTGCTTGTTTTCCTGGGTTCCTATCACACTTCTCACTAATAAAATAATTATAACAAAATAAGTGTGTCAAGTAAGTTTTAGCATTACTCTGTTGGTCAGAGTATTATCATTGCACTGTTTGGTTTTGTTTTTTAATAAAGTCTTGCCTGTCTATGTACGTAAACTAGAGTACAGGCACTGACTAAGGGAGCTGTTGTTGTGGAAGCACTCGTTTAGATTAGTACATTTATTTGTTTTTCTAAATTGTGAGGAGAGAACTCATGGGTAGAGATGATTTACACACTGGCAAATAATTACTGATCAACAAATAATACCATTCGTTTTCTTCCGATTTCATTTTCGAGAAAAAAGTATGTTTTTTCTATAGTTCAGATTGACATTCCTAAACATTTATTCAAATTAATATTATCAATATTCACAATAAACAATTTAAATCTATATAACTTCCTAGAAACAATGGATGTTAGAAAAATATAGTTGTATCTCATTCTATTTAGTATTCTGCATGTTGGAATAATGAAAATTCTATGTATACTTAATAATTTAAAGATTATCTTTTCAAAAATCTGCATGTAAAGTAATATATTTCCAAAGCAAAGCATTTTAGATTCATATTGTGATTGAAATTTATATTTAAATGACATTTCCTTTTATACATTTTGTCATCCTGATTCTAGTATTAAATCATGTTTTTCCAATTGTTTTTAGGTTATATTCAGTTGGAGGTCGTGATGGAAGTTCCTGTTTGAGTTCAATGGAATATTATGATCCTCATACAAACAAGTGGAACATGTGTGCTCCAATGTGTAAGAGGCGAGGAGGTGTTGGAGTGGCCACATGTGATGGTTTTCTTTATGCAGTAGGAGGTCATGATGCTCCAGCTTCAAATCACTGTTCCCGGCTACTAGATTATGTAGAGAGGTAAGACCCCAAGGGCACCATTAGAGTGAAAAAGACAATGCAAATGACACCACTGCCTAATTCCAACAATCGTAAAAACTGCATAATTTAAGAAAGGTAAATTCAACTCTTACAGCTACATTCTCTTCCTTCCTTCCTTCTTCCTTTCTTTCCTGCCTACATTCTTTCTTCTTCTTTATTTTTTTAATTAATATTTACTTAAAGCCCTACAGTGTTTCTCACAAGTTATCTTTACATTTGTCCTTGATTTATTTAAAAGGTTGGCTAAATCAAAGTTTTGAGTAATTTATTAAACATATATGCTTGTTAATTCTTTTTTAAAAATTGGATATTTTATTCATATGTTCTATTCATCCTCTCTTGTTTGTTCTTCTGCCTCTTCAGTGGAGAGTCATGGACTTAGTTTTATGACATACCTTTCTCAATGTAAGACAGAATTATTAGAACTATATTTATTTTCTATAATCCTGGTATATGGTGGAAATATATATCATCTCTCATTTCTTCTTAAAAATGACATGCACAAAGACTCGAGCGGAAAGGCACCTCAGCTTCACGCTTGGTCTAAAAACCTAGACTCTTCCCGGCATGGATCTAGCTTAGCTGTCTTTAAGGGCTGTGCATCGTTTGGAAATCTTATGTCATGTGTAGTAAGGTATAGAGTTAGTGAGCAGACTTTGGTGATTTTCCTATTACATAATAATTCCCCATGATGATATATAGGTAAATGGGAATAGGGATTGTTAGGGGAAATTATTTTATCAGTTGAGGTAGGCTAAGTTATTCTGTGGAGCCCTGGTGGCACAGTGGTTAAGTGTTTGGCTGTTAACCAAAAGGTTGGCAGTTATTCTGTGGAAACAATCTAAGAACTCCCTGTGGCTTTATTGCAAAAGCTTATTTATTACTTCTGCTAAATACCATGATAACTCCATATTATCGCTTTAGAGCCCAGAGTGGCATAGAAGCTACAATCGTGAGCCCTGTTGATCTGCATGTCCAAAGGAAAAAATCCAGAGAGTGGTAAGTATTTCACTAGCTAAGCAGCATAATGTTCTTCAGTTCACATTTTAACTGGTTTGCGTGTACACATATCGACCTAAAACTTCCTGGGTGTTGGGATGACAGTATCCTAACTCGCACCATTTAAGGACCATTATCATTTTCCTCTTGATATTAAGAAATTACAGTCTTTATAATCATGCTTCTAAGTGGTAGTTACTGGAAGAAAAGGGCTCATTTTTACCTCTGATTATTTTTTCTGAGGGTATGTGATTTTTTTTTTCTTTCCTGAGGATAGACCATTAGCAAGAGATAGGTTTTGGTAAACAGACTCTGCTCAAACTTAAGCCACTTCACGGATAAAATACAGAACTATGCTTATTAGTATTGCTACTCTGTGAAATGTACTGTAGCTTTATGGCTATATGTGCATAGAAAAGGGCATTAAACTCACCACATTTGCAGATCAACATTCGCTTGTCCTGTGAAATTAGAAACTATAGGTGTAACATGGGGGCAGTGATCAGAATCAAAATAAACAAGATTTATACTTTTATACAAATGAACATACAATCATATATTTAAAGCATATTGTGATTAAACTGACAGCTCACTCACATTTTCCGCTCCAAAATTCTTGTGAGAAATGACAAAAAAGAAGAACATGATGGGGCTCCAACTTTTACCTTGAATATCTGATATAAATGCTGCTAATTAAATGGTATTTCACTCACATATTCTCTTCTAACTTTACTGTATAATATATTGAAATGTTGTTTGTGGGAAGAAGCATAAATAATTCAGTCTAGGATACATTTATGATGCAAAATTATATTTAAATAAGCATACCTATTTTAAGTGCAGGGAGATGAGCAGCTTAAGTAATGCAGAAGCACACAACATTATCATGATTGTTATCCTAGCTTTTAGTCCATGTCAGATTAATAGTATTTTTGTACTTTCTGTAACTTACATTCTATGTTAATGGTTTTACACATAAATCGTCAATAAATCAAGACATAATAGTGCATCTACAGAGCTATTTTCACAGGTAATATGAAGAATATTTTTAATATGTAGTCATAGGCAAACAGATCATTAGAAATAGCAAGAGATAGTTTACAATACTATGTTTTACTATATATAATATATATATGACAATTTTATTATATCAATTATTTCTTATGGAAATGTAAAGGTATTATATATTGGTATGCTTAAGGTACAGTTATATAATGCTTAAATATATTGTTCAGATTCAGGCTGTCTTGAGCAAAAAGAACATTGGCACTTCAGATCGTAGCAGGTAACAAAGCAAAGATTGAGCTAGAAATGGAAGGGAGCCTAGAATGGTCCATGAAAGAGATGTAAACTACTTTTGTGGCCAAGCCTCACCCTAGTGGGAACATCTCAGTACACCAAATCAGTGTCCAAAAGGCACAGTAAGTTATGGCAGAAATCAGGCGATCCCATAAGTGTCAGAATGGAATTGTGCTTCACAGGATTTTCAATGACTGTTTTTTCACAAATAGATTGCCAAGTATCTCTTGCGAAGTACCTTAAGGTGTACTCAAACCTCTAACTTTTCAGTTAGAAGCAGGGTATTAACCCTTTGCACTACCTAGGTGCTCCATCAAGATAATAAGAACCTCCTAATCCTGCATTTGCAACATCCACCCTTGTTTCTTCCAATCCATTTTTCATATAGCACACAGAGGTATCTTTCCATAATGCTAGTAGCACAAGGGAGTTTTCTTTTGTAAAAATTGTCAATATTATAATTTAAAAAAATTTGTTTTAAATCGTGTTTTCCACTAATCCAAGTTCCACGTGCTAGTAATGACCAAGATTATCTTGTCTACCTCTATATTCTAGCACCTGGCAATATTCCTGACACAGAATAGACACTGAACAGTTACTGGACCAGTCATACACTAAGAAAATCAAAGGTCAAGTTTCCCCCAAGGAACAGCAGCTTGAGGAAAACTAAATAGGTAGTCAGAAAAACAGATAGATAGATGATAGATAGGTAGATAGATAGATTTTTGTTGTTTCTGATTTACATGTTAGTGTCCATCTTCATAATTATAGACTGTATATCAACAAATTTTACACCTAGATGGGGGCCCACAACTGTTCAATTATTTATTGAAAAAATACTGATTTATATCTTATCCAAACACTGTTAACAATTAAGTGTCAAAAATATCTTTATATAACTACAATAAACAGAAAAAACTTTGTTCAATATCTAGCAAAATCTACCCCACTCATATAAAATTAAAAAAATCTAAAATAAGAGTATTTAATATATTTCTGCTACAATAGCATAGATAGAAATACTGACTCATATTTTGACAGAACTATATTAAATACTCTTCGATGACTTTTTCAGATATGACTGAGGTAGATTTAAGTCAAACATACAAGGATAAATATATTATTCACTTAAATTAAAAGCTCTTTAAGAATAACTGTAACCATTCAGATATTAGGTAAAAATGGAAATGTGGATTATTTCATTTCTCCAAAATTTCGTCCTTGAGTTTAGACATAATCCAAAAGTTGCAGCAATTCTAAACAGTGAAGAGACATGTTAAAGGAGAGGCTTATTTTTATTTAAATTATGGTTACATATCCTAGGCCTTAACTATACTACCCTACCCACTGCCATCGAGTCAATTCCGACTGCTACCTTACCATCGCCATCGAGTCGATCCTGACTCGTAGCAACCCTACCGGACAGAGTAGAAACATCCCATAGGGTTTCCAAGGCTGTAATCTTCACAAAAGCAGACTGCCACATCTTGCTCCAGAGAAGCAGCTGGTGGGTTCGAACAACTTACCTTTCAGTTAGCAGTTGAGTGCTTATTCACTGTGCCCCTAGGGCACCAGGCCTTAACTACGGTATACATATATAACTAACTCATCTTTCGATATATGTGAGATTCTTAAGTTTTTACAAAGCACTACTGTTTAAAGTTAAAATACTAGGTAACAGCTTTTGACCTTTTTACCAAGATAATTGTCTTCTTAAGATCTTATTGCTGGAGCCAGTTGAATGAGCGTAGCAAGACTCCCTAGTTTGTTATTATTATTGTTTTTCTATTACTGTGTGTGCCTAATTTTTGCTATTTCTTTGACAATAAATTACTTTTAATTTCTTGGTAGATACATATACAAAAGATGAAGATTCTATGACAACCTTCATACTTAGTCAAAAAAAAACAAACAAACCCTTTGCCATCAAGTTGATCCCTACTCATAGCTACCCTATAGCAACCCTATAGGGTAGAGTAGAACTGGCCCATAGAGTTTCCAAGGCTGTAAATCTTTACGGAAGCAGACTGCCACATCTTTCTCCTGTTCATACTTAGATGCCCTGCTTTTTAAGTGGATGCAACAATTGTTAACTGACACCGCCTCTAAACTAGTCTAGGATATGATTAGATGTTTGCCCCAATGGCTTATGAGCTAAGCAACATTTTTTCTAAGTGCTCAGTTGGAGACAGGGAGTGATAGAATAACCCATTGTCTTTTGAGACAAATGGAGAGCTGGTAACATGGTAATTTATCTACAAGCTGTGAGGGAGAAGTACAATTCTGTGGAAATGAATATATGTCATTTCCTGTATAGATGGAAGGCTATAAACCTGTATCAAACTTCAAAATTCATTTTCATGCTATGGTAAGGCTATTTAAAAATACAAAATTTGGGCTCACAGTGTTAACAGTAGTCAGATTTCTGTCGTATTAGTAGACAAGGAGACTATATAATATATTGCTACTTAGTTTTGAGCTGTTAAGAAGTATTTTTAAGAGAGTTTTAGCCAATATTAAGATCCCTTGATTATGTTCCATGTTCTATTGATTGATAATAGTTTAAGTCATTTTTAAAGCTCTAATTAGAGAACTCTGTCTGCGAAGAGTCAGCTTAGCTTGTCCTTGCTTTCCTTCTGCTCAGTAAACAACTCATTTCCTCTCCTCAACCTTGAACAGTGGATATAATGAAATGTAACCTAAGTCAAAATATCATTCTTCATATACCTTCACAGAGAAGATAAATCTAATTAATTTTTAAAACATTTTTATCTAAAAATGAGCAAGGGATATTGAGTAGGGAAGGAGAAATCTAGTTCTTCCATCTTCTTAATTTTTCTGTGTCCATGATATTTTTTAAGCAGATCATAAAGGAAGATGGCAAGAATACGGTATCAATAAATGCATCCTCAAAATGACTACATTTTTAAAATAAAGGTTAAGCATATAAAAATAGAGTCTGGAATACACCGAGACTATTAAGAAAAATATATATTTTTTAACATTGCCCTGACTTCACTCTATAATAGGGTTGAAATTAACAGGTAATCTCCTGATAGTGAACTCCAAACCATCTCATCTGACCCAAAGTAACAACACTGCTGCAGCTGAACAGAAACAGCGAACATTCCCTTAGAGATTATGTGGAAAATCCTATGTTGAATATACTTTCATCAGAGAATAATTTATATCTTGAGATGTGAATTTGAAACTAAAAAGTCCTGTCTTGTTTGGTTGCAGCTTGATTTTTCAATCTTTTTAAAGTTTGTATTTTCTTAATTTAAAATTAATAAGTGTTTATTGTAGATGACGTGAAAATTTTTGGGAAAAATTAATAAAGGAAATCAAATTCAACTGTTACTTTGCCACCTAAACTTACTCATGTTAACACTCAGATGTCTATCTTTCATTCTTTTTCTGTGATTTACTATATACATTCTAGAAAAAATTAAATTCTAGCAAATGTTTACTCTATTTCTTTGACTCTTTCTAATAATGTATTTTTAAACGGTTTATATCAGAAGTACACCATATAATAAGTATTGAAAATATTAGCTGGATATATAAATGGATGGATGAATGTCCATTGTCTAATGAACTGAGTCTTTTGACCTTAAATTCTACTAAAATTTATGCTATTTTTTAAAAAGGGATTTTGATCAATAAGACATTCCCACTAGCCAAGTGTTTAGTTTCATTATTTTAAAATAAAACCTACTAGATATAGACGTTATTAACCATTTATCATATATTTTTAAAGAATTTTCTTCAAGATTGTTCTGTTTTCATTGCTGTACTTTAAGTGAAAGTTTACAATTCAAGTTAGTCTCATACAAAAATTTATACATACATTATTATGTGACCGTAATTGCTCACCCTACACTGTGACAGCACACTCCTCCTTTCCACCACTGATTTCCCATGTCCATTCAACTAGCTCCTGACCCTCTCTGCCTTCTCATCTCACCTCCAGACAGAAGCTGCCCATTTAGTCTCTTGTATCCACTTGAGCTAAGAAGTACACTCTTTACGAGTATCATTTCAATTCCCACAGTCCAGTCCAATCTTTGTCTGAAGAGTTGGCCTCCGAAATTGTTTTAGTTCTGGGCTGATAGACAGTCGGGGGGCCATGCTTTCCGGGGTTCCTCCAGTCTCAGTCAGACCATTAAATCTGGTCTTTTTACTAGAATTCGAGTTCTGCACCCCACCTTTCTCCTGCTCCATCAGAGACTCTCTGTTGTTTCCTGTCAGGGATGTCGTTGGTGGTAGCCTTGCACAATCTAGTTCTGCTCTCAGGCTGATGAAGTCTCTGGTTTATGTGGCCCTTTCTGTCTCTTGGGCTACTACTTTCCTTGTTTCTTTGGTGTTCTTCATTCTCCTTTACTCCAGGTGGTTGGGACCAATTGATGCATCTTAGATGACCGCTTGCAAGCTTCTAAGACCGCAGATGCCACTCACCAATGTGGGATCAGAACATTTTTTTAATAAACTTTGTTATGCCAGTTGACCTAGATGTCCCCTGAAAGCATGGTCCCCAGAACCCTACCCCTGCTACTCTGTTCCTTGAAGTGTTTGACTGTATTTAGGAAACGTCTTAGCTTTGGTTTAGTCCAGTCGTGCTGACTTCCCCTGTAGTGTGTGTTGTCCTTCCCTTCACCTAAGATAATTCTTGTCTACTACCTAATTAGTGAATAACCCTCACCCTCCCTCCCCACCCTTGTAACCATCAAAGAATGTTTTCTTCTGGGTTTAAACCTTTTCTTGAGTTCTTAGACTAGTGGCCTTATACAATATTTGTCCTTCTGTGACTGACTAAAGTCACTCAACATAATGCCCTACAGATTCCTCCATGTTATGTTTCATAGCTTCATCATTGCTCTTTACCATTGAATAGTATTCCATTGTGTGGATATACCATAATTTGTTTATCCATTCATCCCTTGATGGACACCTAGGTTGTTTCCAACTTTTTGTTATCATGAACAGTGCTGCAATGAACATGAGTGTGCATATATCTATTAGTGTGATGGGTCTTATTTCTCTAGGATATATTTCAAGGAGCGGGATTGCTGGATAGTATGGTATTTCTATTTCTAGCTTTTTAAGGAGGCGCCAAATAGATTTCCAAAGTGGTTGTACCATTTTACATTCCCACCAACAGTGTATAAGTGTCCCAGTCTCTCCACAACCTCTCCTGCATTTATTATTTTGTGTTATTTGGATTAATGTTAGCCTTATGGTGTGAGATGGTATCTCATGGTAGTTTTGATCTGCATTTCTCTAATGGCTAATGATCGTGAGCATTTCTTCATGTGTCTGTTAGCCGCCTGAATGTCTTCTTTGGTGAAGTGCCTGTTCATATCCTTTGCCTATTTTTAAATTGGGTTATTTGTCTTTTTGTTGTTGAGGTTTTGCAGTATCTTGTAGATTTTAGAGATTAGACGCTGATTGGATTTTTCATAGCCAAAAGTTTTTTCCCAGTCTGTTGGTTGTCTTTTGACTCTTTTGGTGAAGTCTTTTAATGAGCATAAGTGTTTGATTTTTAGGAGCTCCCATTTATCTAGTCTCTCTTCTGGTGCTTGTGCATTGTTACTTAAGGTTCGTATTCTGTTCAAGACTGTTCTTGTTGTACATGCAGATATTTTACACTTCTTTTAAATTAATGTATTTTCTTCATGAGTTTGTTTACTGTTATTTTGATTATCTATTTTTGACTAACAAGCTATCCAAAATCTTGTTGTTGTTGCTAGGTGCCATAAGACAGTTCCAAATTATAGTGACCCCATATACAACAAAATGAAACACTGCTCGGTCCTATGCCATCCTCACAATCGTTGCTATGTTTGAGCCCATTGTTGTAGCCACTGTGTCAATCCATCTCATCAAGGGTCTTTCTCTTTTTCACTGACCTCATAATTTACCAAGCATGGTGTCCTTCCTCAGAAAATGGTCCCTCCTGATAATATGTCCAAAGTACATGAGATGAAGTCTCCCCATCCTCCCTTCCAAGGGACACTCTGGCTGTACTTCTTCCAAGACAGACTTGTTCTTTCTTCTGGCAGTACATGGTTTATTCAATATTCTTTGCCAACACCATAATTCAAAGTCATCAATTCTTCTTTGGTCTTCCTTATTCATTGTCCAACTTTCACATGCATATGAGATGACTGGAAACATCGTGGCTTGGGGCAGGCATACCTTTGTCCTCAAAATGACATCTTTGCTTTTTACTGCTTTAAAGAGGTCTTTTGCAGCAGATTTACTGCGGCTTCCGCGGGTGTAGATTGTGGATCCAAGTGAAATGAAAATCCTGGACAACGTCAATCCTTTCTCCACTTATCATGATGTTGCTTTGGTCAAGTTGTCAGGATTTTTGTTTTCTTTATATTGTGGTGTAATCCATACTGAAGGCTGTGGTCTTTGATCTTCATCAGTAAGTGCTTCAAGTCCTCTCCACTTTCAGCAAGCAAGGTTGTGTCATCTGCATATTGCAGGTTGTTAATTAGTCTTTCTCCAAACCTGATGCCCCATTCTTCTTCATATAGTCCAGCTTCTCAGACTATTTGCTCAGCGTACAGATTGAATTAGTATGGTGAAAAGATACAACCATGAACACACCTTTCCTGATTTTCAACCATACAGTATCCCTTTGTTCTGTTAGCTACTGACTCTTGGTCTATGTACAGGTTCTACACGAGCACAATTAAGTGTTCTGGAATTCCTGTTCTTCAAAATGTTATCGATAATTTGTTATGATGTACACAGTGGAAAGCCTTTTTACATAGTCAATACAACATGAGTAAACATCTTTCTGGTATTCTTTTCTTTCAGCCAAGAACGATCTGACCTCAGTAATGATATCTCTTGTTCTATGCCCCTTTCTGAATCCAGCTTGAATTCTAGCCTTTCCTTGTCAATTTTCTGCTGCAACCGCTTTAGAATGATCTTCAGCAAAATTTTACTTGCATGTGATATCAATAGTATTGTCGAAAATCCTCATTCTGTTGTATCACTTTTCTTTGGAATAGGCATAAATATGGATCTATTCCAGTCGATTGGCCAGGTAGCTGTCTGCCAAATTTCTTGGCATAGATGAATGAGTACTTCCAAGTGCTGCACTCATTAGGTGAAACAACAATTGGTATTCCGTCAATTCCTGGAGCCCTGTTTTTCACGAGTGCCTTCAGTGCAGCTTGGAATTCTTACTTCAGTACCATTAGTTCTTGATCATATGTTACCTCCTAAAATGATGGATTGTTGACCAGTTCTTTTTGGGACAGTGACTCTGTGTATTACTTCCATCTTCTTTTGATGCTTCTTGAATCATTCAATATTTTGCCCATAGAAACCTTCAAAATTACAACTTGAGGCTTGAATTTTTTCTTCAGGTCATTCAGCTTGAGAAATGCTGAGCATGTTCTTTCCTTTTGGTTCTCTAACTCTAGGTCTTTGCACATATCATTATAATACTTAATTTTCTTTATTTTGTCTTCTCTAGCTGCCCTTTGAAATCTTCTGTTCAGCTCTTTTACTTCATCATTTCTTCCATTTGCTTTAGCTACTCTACATTCAAAAGCAAGTTTCAGAGTCTCTTCTGACATCCATTTTGCTCTTCTCTTTCTTTCCTGTCTTTTTAATGACGTTTGCTTAATGACTTACAACATCCATTTTGATATCTTTCATGATTCTATGTGTTGACTGGACTCAGCTAGACTGTTCTACTACAGATGACAATAGCTGATGCTTCACTCATCTGGGGGCTAAACAAGGCCTGGTTATTCAAGATTATTCTTTTACAGGGCTGACATTTGGTGTTGACTGTCATCTGAGAGCTCAGGGAAGTCTGCCAACCAGAGCATCTTGGTTCCTCTCCACATGGCCTCTGCTTTTACTGAGGCTTCTCAAAGTGTAGTAGCTGGGGTCAGAAAGGGGTGGTTCTAAGAGAAGGAAGCTCTAAGAAGACAAGCACCCAATATGCAATGTCTCATAAGTCTCTGCTTGCATCACACTTGCTAACGTCCCATCGATCAATACTTTTCACAGTGATGTAGAAGTGGATCACACCAGGACACAAATACTCAGAGGGACAGCTAATTAGAGGACAATGAAGTAAACATAAAATGGGATTATGTTTATATATTAATAGTAAATTTCCCTCCTGAAATCAGATACATATGCATCTATATTTTGTACTCTTTTTATAGTTTTATTTGTTATCAGGTAACTATTTAATCTCTCTGGTCAATTACTTGGTGAATTTTATGAGATGCTCATTGTCTAGGTGCCAGTTGTCAAGGTGGTTAATTAGGACAACTAGCTAACCTGAAAGTAACAATCAAGCCTTCAGGGCCCTGGAAGCACGGTGGTTAAGAACTCGGCTATTAACCAAAAGATCGGCAGTTCAAATCCACCAGCTGCTCCTTGGAAACCCTATGGGGCAGTTCTGTCTGTCCTCCAGGTTGCTGTGAGTCAAAATTGACTTGACGACACTGGAAAAATGCAAAAAAAAAAAAAAAAAGAAAGAAAAGTGCTGGCTTTCAAAGGTTCCATTTTTCCCCACAGAATGGCATTAGACAAGGTCAGTCAGCTGACTTGCAGCACAGGAAGGGTGAAATGTCCCATTGTCAAGGAGCATTGAAGAATGGGCTCCTGACATTTTATGAACCCTGGGAGATCTGGCAGATAGGGAGAGAAGAAGGGATAGGCATGGAAAAGTATTAAATCAAAATGGAGAAAAGTACCTTAGCCTAGCTTGCCAAATAAGGAAAACTCCCTTCAGTAGGGAGAAAAGACGGCCTAAGAATGGAGGTGTTTGGGATAAGAATGCAGATATGCTTATGAGCATTGCTGGCATGGGGAGCCTGAGTCCATGACTGGAACTCCCTTAAGAAACAGTAAAGAAGTAGCTGTGCATGAAGTCCGATTGGGGAGGCAGCATTCTCCCCATCAGGCTTATCAGACAAAGCATTTGTAACTGCCTATTGATAGGAGCCCTGGTGTCACAGAGATTAAGAGCTTGACTGATAACCAAAAGATCAGCAGCTCGAATTCAGCTGCTCCTTGGAAACTCGATGGGGGCAGTTGTGTCCTATAGGGTTGCTATGAGTTGGAATCAACTTGTTGGCAATGGGCTTGGTTTGTTTTTTTATGGTTGCCCTGGAACTGGACTCTTCACTCATTCCCCTGTTTTCTTCCAAATAGGTCACTACTCATTGAAAAATTATTATAGACTAAGTTTTATGTTAAATAGCTTTATTGCTGATCTACCTATTTAGATGATTTTATCAACTGTTTGTCCTCAGTGTACAGCTACATAATTATAATCATTATATATACATTTTTCCTTTACAAATCTCTTTAATGTCAGCCTTTCTCTATCATGTTGTGTGTGCGTGTGTGTGTGTTTTATATAATTTTAACATAATTATTAGTGATACACAAACCCCTCCATCAGTATTATTCTTTTAAAATGGCTATTCTATCCAATTTCTTCACTGAAACTAAAGTTGGAAAAACAGGTGAGAAAGAATAAAATTTCCCTAAGATAAAAATAAAAGTTCTTTCAGGCTACTGTAGCCATTTTCTGACAACATGTAAATTTAACTTAAAAAAAATGTAAAGCTTTTTTTTCTCTCCAATTAAGTAAGAGAGAGAGAGGAACAGAGAAAAAGAGAAAAAGTAATCACATCAGAAATGAAAAAATAGACCTCACTATAAAAATAGAATATTTTGAATATATTTATACTAATAAGTTGAAATTTTAGCTGAAATAGAAAGTCCATTAAAAAAGTTCCAACTTAACAAAACTTACACAAGAAGAAAGAAAAAGTAAAAACGTATATCAGGACAAATCTCTTATGAACATACATGCAAATATCCAAAAGAAATATTAGCAAATCAAACCTACGTATACAGAAAATAATATCTCTCAATAAATTTGTGTTCATTTCAGAAATACAAATTTGTTTTAACAATAAAAAAAGTCCAATCAATGTAACTCAGTGCAATAACCTTGCTTGCTGGAAGTGAAAAGAACTTAAAGTACTTACTGATGAAAATTAAAGACTACAGCCTTCAATATGGATTGCACATCAATATAAAGAAAACAAAAATCCTTATAATTGGACCAATAAGCAACATCATGATAAGTGGAGAAATGATTGAAGTTGTCAAGGATTTCATTTTACTTGTATCCACAATCAACTCCCATGGAAGCAGCAATCGGGAAGTCAAATGATGTATTGCACTGGGCAAATCTGCAAAAGAACTTAAGTGTTGAAAAGCAAAGATACCACTTTAAGAACTAAGGTGTGCCCCACCCAAGCCATGATATTTTCTTTTTATTTATTTATTTTTCAATTGTACTTTAGGTGGAGGTTTACAGAACAAATAGCTTCTCATTAAACAGACAGTACACATATTGTTTTATGACTTTGGTTAACAACTCCATGACATGTCAACAGTCTCCCTTCTCAACCTTGGAGGACTTTTTTTTTTTTGTGAAAATATACATAGACAAAGAAACACCATTTCGGATATTTCTACATGTACAGTTCAGTGACATCGATTACATTCTTCCGGTTGTGCTGCTATTCTCACTATCCTTTTCCAAATTATTTCATCACCATTATCTTCAACTCACTGGCCCCTAGGCTTCCCATCAAACCTTTTGAGTTGCTGTTGTCAATTTGGTCTCACATGGATAATTCTTTGTTTTTATTTTTGTACCTTAGATAAAAGTTTACAGAACAAATAGTTTCTTATTAAACAGTACACATATCGACCATGACAATGGTTAACAACCCCGTGACATGTCAACACTGTCCCTTCTCAACTTTGGGTTCCATCAACAGCTTTCTTATCCCCTCCTGCCTTCTAGTCCTTGTCCCTGGACTGCCGTGCCTCATTAGTCCTATTTTGTTTTACGGGGCTGTCCAATCCCCGGCTGAAAGGTGAACCTCGGGAGTGACTTCACCTCTGAGCTGAAAGTGGGCCATACTCTCAGGGTTTCTGCAATCTGTCAGGCCAGTAAATCTGGTCTTTTTTTGTGAGTTAGAATTTTGTTCGACATCCTTTTTTAGCTCTGTCCAGGACCCTCTGTTGTGATCCCAGTCAGAGCAGTCAGTGGTGGTAGCTGGGCACCATCTAGCTGTCTGTACTGGACTCAGTCTGGTGGAGGCTGTGGTAGCTGTGGTCCATTAGTCCTTTGGACTAATCTTTTCCTTGCATCCTGTTCTCTTCATTCTTCCTTGCTCCCGAAGGAGTGAGACCAGCAGAGTATCTTAGATGCAAGCCATGGTATTTTCAGTCACCTCATGTGCATGTGAAAGCCAGACAATGAATAAGGAAGAGTAAGAAGAACTGATGCCTTTTAATTATGGTATTGGGGGAGAATATTAAATATGCCATAGACTGGCAGAAAAGTAAACAAGTCTGTCCTGGAAGAAGTATAGCCAGAGTGCTCCTTGGAAGCCAGAATGGCAAGACTTCATCTCACGTACTTTGGACATGTTATCAGGAGGGACTAGTCCCTGAGAAGCACATCATACCTGGTACAGCAGAGGGTCACTGAAAAATAGGAAGCCTCTCAATGAGATGGATTGGCACAGTGGCTGCAACAATGAACTCAAACACAGCAACAATTTTGAGGATGGTGCAGGACCGGACAGTGTTTTTTCTGTTGTACATAGAGTCACTATGAGTCAGAAACAACTTGAGGGCACCGAACAACAACAATAAAGTAAATAAAAGGAAATACCTCTATTAAATTACCAAAATTAGTAAAGGGAAATATCACTAATATATTAAGAAACTGAATATTATAAAAGCGTGACTTCTCCTCTAAAGTGATTTATAGATTCAGTTGTAATTCTAATTAAATTGTAAATGCTCTGTGTGGTGTGGTTTTGGGTATATGTAAATTGAAAGACTGATCTTAAAATTTAAATAAAATTGGAAAAGGCCCCAAATCTCAAGACAATCTTGAGGAACTAGATATTAAGACTTATTAAAAGGCTCAGTATAAACAAATTGATAAATAGAAGGATTAGTGTCCAGAAACACAATACAGATCCAAGGACATTATTACAAGACTTTCTCCAGTTTTAAAGTTGTGCTAGGGATTCTCAAAAGTCTGAGCGCACAGTCAAACTCACAGCTATGACTTTATACAGTGAAACAAAGCACAGCACCATCAGCAAAGGGTAAAGGTACATGAGGCAAAGCGCAGTAGAAACCAGGCAGTAGCTACCAAGATTTCTGTCCCAGTGGAGTCACATAGGACAGGAATAACTCCCCAGAAAACAAGTGTGAAATGTTGTCTAGCAGAGATTCTCTTCAGAGACTAAGCGCCCAGGGTTTTTACTGGGGCCTGGTCACACAGGCGCTGTCTGCCTAGCACTTACCTTAAAGCCGTACTCTTAGAAGTAAAGCAGGTGTTCAGTATAAACCATACTATCTGCACAAACAGTTTAGGCACAGTGAACCATTCTTATTGGGGAATGGAGAAAAACCAAAAACAAACAAACCCACTGCAGAAAAGTTGATTCTAACTCCTAGCAGCCCCATATGGTTTTCAAGACTGTAAATCTCTACAGAAAGAGACTGCCACATCTTTCTCTCATAGAGCCACTGGTGGTTTCAAACTGCCAACCTTTCGATTAGCAGTTGATGGCTTTAACCACTGCTCTACCAGGGCTCCTTGGAATGGGGAAAACCCTCCTGAAATCCAGGTCCTCACTCTAAGCAACTGTCAGTATTCCAAACACGCCTTTATTAGGATGTCAGTGTCAGGCTTGCTATGCTAACCGTTTTCTGTCCTATGATGAAGGTGGAACTGAAGAGCACTGAGAGAAAGCCAATCTTTATAACAAACGGGGTAGGGTCATTTGGATAGCTCATGCAGAAAAAAATAAGTCTCAGCTCCTGTATTACACCATACAAAAAAAAAAAAAAAACCAAAAAAAAAAAAAAAAACCCAAACCCGTTTCCATGGAGTTGATTCTGACTCTGGACGATCCTATAGGACACAGTAGAACTGCCTCATGGGATTTCTAGGGCTGTAATCTTTACAGAAGCAGACTGCCACGTCTTTCTCCCATAGAGCAGCTGGTAGGTTCAAATAACTCACCTTTTGGTTAGCAGCTGAGTGATTAACCACTGCATCACTGGGACTTCTTATCTCACACCATACTAAAGATCAATTCAAGGTGGGTTTTAGGTCTAGATGTGAAATATAAAGCAATAAAGCCATAAGGAAAAATATTACTGTTAAAATTAGAAACTTCAGTTCTTCAACATACACCATTAAGAGGGTAAACATTTAAAGAAGATAGTGGGAGAAATACTTGCAATACATATAACCAACAAAGACATTGTTTCCAGAATATATAAAGAAATTTTAAAAATCAATAAGAGAACAGAAAAATGTGGGAAAATAGGCAAAAGACTTGAACAGGATCTCTTCAAAAGAAGATAGTCAAACAGCAAATGAATATTGGAAAAAGGGCTTGACACCACTGGTCGCCAGAGAAATGCAAATGAAAATTACAGGATCATCCTACTACTTATCTACTAGAAAGGCCAAAATGAAAATAGCAGATAATACCAAGTGTTGGAGAGGGTGTAGAGCATCTTAAACTCTCATGACACTGCTGTTTGAATTAAAATTGGTACAACCTCTTTGTAATACCATTTGGCAGAATCTACACCATTTCAAAATATTCTTTCTCTTTGACCAATGAACTCCTATTCTAAATACTGAACATAATTGCATATATATATGAGAACAATTGAACAAGAATGTTCAGAGGAGCCTTATCACAGTTATTATAAAGTTTTTTTAATTTTATTTGTTTTCTTGTTGGTAAGAATATAAACAGCAAAGCACGCACCAATTCAGCAGTTTTTATGTGTACAATTCAGTGACATTGATTACATTCTTTGAGTTGAGCAACCATTTTTACCCTCCTCTTCTGAGTTGTTCCTCCTCCATTAAGATAAACCACTGCCCTGTAAGGTTTCTGTCTACTCTTTGGAGTTGATATTGTCAGTTTGATCCTATATCGCTAAGCTAAACTACTGTCTGGTTTTAAGAAGACTTCAGGGGATATTTATGGTTTAAGGTTTAAAGATTATCCCAGGGCAACAGTTTTAGGGATTCATCCAGCTTCTATGGCTCCAGAAAGTCTGGAGTCATGCAGATTTGAATTCTTTTTCTGATTTTCCCCATTTGGATCAGGATTCTTCTATAGAATGTTTGACCAAAATGTTCAGGATTCTTCTATAGAATATTTTATCAAAACATCTCTTGGAAAAGGAGGCAGTTGTTCATGGAGGCAGTTAACCACACATCCCATTTCCTTCTTCTACTTCTGACTCTCCTTCTTACTCTGTTGCTCCAGATGGATAGAAACCAATTCTTGTGCTTTGGATGACCACTTGCCAGTTTTTAAAACCGCAGGAGCTATGCGACAAATTAGGAGGTAGAACAGAAGCACTAAACACATTATTAGGCCAGTTAACTGGGGATCTCCCATGAAACCATGACCCTAAACCTCCAAACCAAGAAACCAAATCCCATGAGGTGTTTGGTTGTCATAAGCAGCCTCAGCAGCTACTCTTTTTTTTTTTTTGTCATGATTGTAAATATGTCTGTCACATGTTTGCTGATTCAACTTTTAACAGGTGTACAACTTACTGACAGCACTTACAATAATCAGTTGTACAACCCTACCCTTAATCAATGCTATTTTTCTATCACTGTCATGGATTGAATTGTATCCCCCAAAAATATCTGTCAACTTGGCTGGGTCATGATTCCCGGTATTGTATGATTGTGTACCATTTTGTAATCTGATGTGATTGCCTTCTGTGTTGTAAACTGTATCACTATGTTGTAATAAGATGGATTAGTGGCAGTTATACTGATGAGGGCTACAAGATTAGATAGTGTCTTAAGTCAATCTCTTCTGAGATATGAAAGACAGAAGTGAGCAGAGACCCATGGGAACATCATACCACCAAGAAAGCAGTGCCTAGAGCAGAGGGCATCGTTTGAACCTGAGGTTCCTGCGCAGAGAAGCTCTTAGACCAAGGGAAGATTGATGACACGGACCTTCCTCCAGAGCTGACAGAGAAAGCATTCCCTTGGAGCCGAAACCCTGAATTTGGACTTGTAAGCTACCGGACTGTGAGAGAAAAAACTTCTCTTTATTAAAGCCATCCACTTGTGGTATTTCTGTTAGAACAGCACTAGATGACTAAGACAATCACTATAAACGGGAACTCAGTACTAAATGAGCAATAACCCCTCTCCCCCCACACACCCCTGATAACCATTAATAAACTTTAGAGTTAATTTACTTTACATTTCCCTCACATAAGTATTTCTAAAGTCATATACATACATACATATATATATATATATATATATATATATATATATATATATAAGCTCATTAGGCCTGGTAGCAGTTGGCTTTCCTTAAGAGAAAATAAAAACCATTTTTTTATACCAACACTATTTTCACTCTTAATTGCTCAATTCGCAAATAAATTATTAAGATAACTTGCAGTATAGACTGCATAATTCATTTACCTGAAATCTCTAAGCCACTCTTTGTTGTTGCTGTTAGCTCCACTCAAGGGACCCCTGACTCATGAGGACCCCTTACACAATGAAGGGAAATGCTGTTTTGCAGATAGGACCAATGTGATCCGTAGGGTTTTCATTGTCTGATTTTCAGAAGTAAATCATCAGGCTTCTGTGTCTGTCTTAGTCTGGAACTCTGAAACCTGTTCAGCATCATAGCAACACAAACCTCTATTGATAGGTGGGTGGTATCTGTTCATGAAGCGCATTGGCTGGGGATAGAACACGGGTCTCTCTTAAGAAGCTGTTTATTCATGCTCATTGCAAGGACTTTCGCTTTTATTTTTGTTGTTTCTTTGTTTTCTTGCTTGTTTTATTTTGTTTTACAGGCAAACTTACCTTAATACTAACCACTTCTCTATTGTTTAATTTGCTCTCTGGCAGAATATTGCCTGCACAAATTTAGTAAAGTGGACATTCCCAAGTCGTTTGTTACCACAGTAATACTTTTATATTTAAAAAAAAAAAATCCTTTAAACACTTTAAGTTGAATGTTAGTCCTTAAAGTTTGGAAAAACAGTAATGCTTGCAAAATTAATGGTACCTCAAAAATTTTAATGAGAATTTCAAAGAGAAATGAACTTTTGTTCTGTTACCGTAAGCCTCCAGCAAGTTCCCATTTTACAGTCAATTTTAGCCACTATACACTAGCAGTTCTCTTGCCTGAGGGCTATAAACTTTAATAGAGTCTCTGGAACATCGCTCACACTCTGACTACGAAGGCCAAGGTGAGACATTGGAAAGGCAGACAACCTAAATACAAAAAACACTCTCCCTTTTATTTTTATGAACAGACAACCAGAGGCCAAAAAAGAGAGAGAAGGCTTAGAATTGAATCTGTCAACAATGTGGAACTAGCAATGATAGAATTCACTCTGAGTAATTGTTTGGAAAATGTTTATACATCTGTAGACCCTCTCCTAAGTTAAAAATGACTGTTTATTTCATTTTTTGGGTAATAACTTTTTATGTCCCCAGGCTGAGAGGTGAACCCACAAGAGTTCCTGAATACCGAAAAATCCATTTAGAGTCATTAATGTGAGAACAAAGGAAAAAGTCAATGGGTAATTTTGAAGTTATGTGGTCCTCCCCTAAATATCTGAGACAGAATGGGGGAAAAACAACCTCAGTTTTGTTGTTGTTGTTGTTTTTGTTTTTCTTTCTTTTTTTTTTTTTGCTGGTAACATATACACTTAAATATTGTCATCATTGTCACATGTATATTGAAAATGTCCTTATTATACATTAAAAGTGCATTACCTACCACTAAAGATAGGTACATCAAATTGTAAGATTTGGCTATATGAGAAGAATGCATCAGAACTTTTTAATTCCTTCAGGAAATCAATGAAATATATATATATAAAATTATACTTATTTCTCAATGTAGGATGACAGTCCTAAATGTTTATCTACATGGAGGACATATTCGTATTTTCTTAATTTCCTGTGCAATATGAGTATTTGAGAAGTGTGTCAACATTAGCGTTTCACCTGAAGAACCAAAGTTTCAGAAGTTGGCTTATTATTGCTTAGCTTGTTTTCTCAGTTCTTCTGCCCTTTTCTGTTTCTTTGTTTTTGCAATGTAATAGATAAAGCCTGCTTTGCAGGCAGTGATTGAAAAATAATTCTATAGAGCTGAATAATAATTAAATGAGGACAAAAATATGATCAGGAGAAGCTGTTTAAATGAACTGATTGTGACAAAAGCCCAATGGGATTTTATTGAGGAATGAATAAAATGTAAAGAAATTTAACTTTCTACTGAAATTACAACATATGCATATATTCTTCCTTTTACAGTTATGTTTACTGTAAAATTTCTAACAGACATAAACATAAACAATACAAAAAACTCTCCTGTATTCATTACCTGCTTAAACAATTGGATTATTTTTAAAGAAATTCTCAAAAAAGTAGTTTCAGCCTGAAATATTTTTTAATTTATCCCAGAAACAAATAAACAAACATGATTAGGATCTTTTTTTTTTTACATAGCTATAATGCTATTATCCAGACTAATAAAAGCTGTAATAATTATTTATTATAATTTCATGTCCAGTTTATGCGAAAATTTCCTTAAATGTCTTTAACTTTTTTTAATCAGTCTATTTTTTTGAATTAGACTCCAAATAATGTTTACTTATTTTATTTTTTGTTATGTTTCTAAGTCACATTTCATTTAGAAGAATTATTTCTTTTTAATTATTTTTATTTAATTTTCATCGAGTGATTGATAATTTAGTTTGTTTTCGTGCAGAATGTTCCACATTCAGGATTGCAGTGCTGGCTTCATTGTGGTCTTCTTTTTTACATTTTTTGTACTCATAGTTTATCTTTGTATATTTCAAGAAATGTTTATAGAAAATTTTAAATATTTTATAGAAGATTTTGATGACAGATTTTGTGTATGAGTCTGTGCGTGAGGTCTCATATTTATTAACTAAATTCTTATGTGCTAACCAACCTATGCTTTAAGGTGGTCCTGGTTTTGCAGGCATTCAACCAATCTCTCATTTCGCACGTCATTTGTACTAACCCTCCAATCATGCTGTGCATATGCATATATCTTGTACAGTATGAATATTCACTGTGAATTATAAATTCCAGATCATTAGGATCCTCCAAACCATTTTTTAGTAACAGCCTTCTTTATTTTCAATAAACTGTAGGGTTTGTTTTTATTGTTTAGTTGTTTTGTTTTTGCTTGTTTGTTTTAGTAATCTGTGTGCTGAAATTTTCAACTGATGAAAAAAGAATTTGGAGTAGTAAAACAAACTAAGAATGTATTTGCTGTGTTTATCAAAATATTTTTTTTTCCATCTTATATTTACTCTATTGAGTTCTCATTGGCTTTTTCCTGTTGGTATCTGAACCTACAATTATAGATTAAAGGCAAAGGGAGTGGTTTATTCATTAATTTTTAGCTGAAATAAAGTACTGTCACCAAAATACTCTTTAGTTTTCTGACACCCAAAGTATAAAGTAGCTGTTTGTAATATATGGTAATTAGCTTTTTTGAAAATAAAATCATTTTGGGTTTAAATTATATAATAGTAATGTGCACTCCTTGGCTTCAGTCTCTTGACTCACCAATGTTTCCTGAATAATGTCACTAACACAGTTCTCTTCATGTCGTAATTCTTTTCTCAAGTTTCAAAGGCTCCCTATTTTACTACTACATAAACTGAAAGCACCTCTGCTTGGGAGTCAAAACAATCCGTGAGCTGATCAAAACCCATCTTTTCAGTCCCACTTCCCCCTCATACTTACTTACTTGAGCCTAGACACACTATATACATCTGCCTTATTTGAAACTGGCCTTTATTTATTTATTTTTTTAACTTTAGTTCTTTTGCTCTTCTCCTCTTCTAGCAAAGTTAGACTAACCTTTCAGACAGTTTAAAGGAGACTTCATCTATGGAGTATTCCATGATTCTCTTACATTTTTAACCATTCTTTCTGTTTCATTACCACAGCGCTTTGCTTATGCCTGTTATAAAGACCTTCACTCTCTATTTTTGATAGTTATTTACACATCTGACTTCTCCTTGTGAAAAAAATCATGAAATTCATCTTTGTGTTTTTGTTAAATGACTCAGCTTCCTTCTAAATAACAGTCTGGGTGTGTTTTTAATATACCTGAAAGACATTGTGGATATGAGCTTAGAACACCTATTCAAATGATTGAGACTTAAAAGAAACTTAGTCTTCTTTGTCATGATATGTGTATTCTCCATTGCCATAGACTCAATTTTGACTCTGAGCTACCCTATAGGACAGAGTAGAACTGCCCCATAGGATTTCCAAGGAGCTGCTAGTGGATTCGAACTGCAGCTGCTAGTGGATTCGAACTGCCAACCTTTTGCTTAGCAGCCAAGTTCTTAACCACTATGCCACAGGGGCTCCCTACAGGTATACAATGAAAGTCAAATGTGATTAGAATATTTTTTGTTCTATTATTGTTGCATTTTAGATATGATCCCAAAACAGATACATGGACCATGGTGGCTCCTTTGAGTATGCCCAGAGATGCTGTTGGGGTCTGTCTCCTTGGTGACAGATTATATGCTGTTGGTGGCTATGATGGGCAGACATACCTCAACACAATGGAATCCTATGATCCACAAACTAATGAGTGGACACAGGTAAGATTGTCTTCAGAATAATTAATAATTTACTTTCTTGGTGGGGAGGGCAAATTACAAATAATCTATCAAGTCAAATTTCCCTGACCCAAAAATGTTTGATTTACCCAGTGGGTTGTTCATTTATTAAAAAGTTCATTAAATAGCATGTTTTTTGATTTGTATACTTTTATATATGTTATACTTTAATAGAATTTATATTTTAAAAATGACATGCATACTTCAATGGATTTCCATGTCATTATAAATAGTAACAAGTAGCAGGCACTGAATTTTAATTTGTTGAAGCAAAAAAATAAAAGTGGAATTTATTGGCATACAAAATCCTAAATTGAGCATATTTAGTTTTAGAGATAAGTGGAACAAAGAAATTGAAGGCTGCAGAAATCCACCTCTCTGCCTCCCATTTTTACTTGACTCTGTGAAGTCCATTTCTAAGTCCTGTAAAGAAGTGGAACTTTTTTGGAAGCTCCAAATAGAAATCCACAAAGCAATAAACAGAAAGTAAAAAATTCTTTGTCTCAGTTCAATTAAATAACAAATAGCAAAGGGCTCTGAATGGTTTGTCATATATTAAATGCATATTCCTGAATAATCACTGTGGCCAGGCAGATGGTGTGGAATGATGGGAGAGTTTAGGTGAGGTGTTAACTCCTTAAATAAACAGTCCTGTTAAAGATTCAGGGTTTGGCTGAAATAAAGCTGCTCCCATTCTGATCACCTAGCTAGAGGATGTGTGTTAGTAAGTGTGAGTGCGGACAGAGGAGATGAGGGATTATGAGGGCAAGGCAACCTAATTATACTGAAAAATACTTTTTGTTGTGTAGATATTATGGCCATGCTTTTAACAGAGGACATGGATCTATTCTTATACCTTTGTTCTTATATTCCATTTCTCCATATATTCTTTCTCTTTTCCAACTGTCTCAATATTTCTATTGTTTCTCTCTTTTATTAGAAACCTAAAAGTAAGAAAAAAGTAAAATAAATATAGTTGAAAAAAGTAAAATAAATATAGTTCCTATCAGTGAGTGCAGTGAAATTCCAAAGCCTTACTTAGTGAAGAGAATAATAACCACATCTCCTCATGTTTCTGAGTGGGTGGAGGGTTCTCTTTTTGATCACAGGCATTGATTAAAGTTTATCCGAAGAACCTAAGCACTGATTAAGGTAAATTTCTTTTACAGATACTTAATTTGTTTGGAGGTGACTGAACTCATCCATATAACTTCCTTGATTGTGCAAGTTCTGATGGTGTGTGTTCAACAACAATATTTAGATAGACTGACAGCAAAGTACCAAGCCAAATTCCTAACGGCTAGGCTAAGTTCCCTGCATTGTGAATCTTACTCTTCCCTAAAGGAATACTCTTTGAATTCAATCTAGATACATGAATTTGGCTAAGGAGGAAGGAAAAAAGGAGAAATGAGAGAGATGGGGAGTACTTGAAGAAATAAGTCCTATAATTTTCTGATAATTGTGAGAGAAGAAGCATTCCTTATCTAAAGGACAGATAATATAAACAAGCTAATAATGTTTGCTTTTTACGTGATTGCACCAAAATCTTAGAGGATATATTTTAACTTCTTGCCTTTCTGATTCCATAGTCATTCCATAGGGTGCACTGCATGGACTGGTTGTTTATTCGCTAAGAAATATGCCAGTTTAATGGTATATATTTTAAGTGTGCCACTTATACAAATAAATATTAAGTAAAGGAAGTTTATAGGCATATAAATGCTATAATATAATATCTTCATTATATATTTATAATAAGTAGCAATTATGCTTATCTTTCCTCTAAAATTGAAATCAAAATAATGTATGTGGTAATAATAAGTAAAAGCTTCCTAAAATCCGTTACCCCTTGTCTGTATTTTATTATACTCTTTTGTATAATACTCTACTCATATAGTATCTTACAAACAGCAAAGTGGTATTTAAAATGTTTTACAACAACTTTATTTTAGTAATATAAATTAATTTTAAAACTCTTAAATTATGATTTTACTCGCATATCTTTTTACTGTTTATATTTTTTAAGACTCTTGAGGGACCTTTAGCCATCCCACATAAAGTCTTTTAAAAACTCTCAGGATTCCAGCTTACTAGACAGAATTTCCATGTTTTCAAAATCACTTCTGTCACTTTTAATCAATGGAATCCATAAGTGGACAAATTCAGCTGGCTATCCCATTGCTTATTGGCATCCCAAATGACTGATTATTAGAATAAATTAGCAAACTATATCAAAATATGTAAGAATGAGCATTTTTGGAAAACTCCCCAGGTAGTTCTGATGGTTTGCTAGGATGGGAAATAATGAACACGGATTATGGAACAGATGCCAAATTGATGGCTTTCCTAGTTTGTTCTAAAGAGGATACAAGCATTTTTTAACACAACTTGATTTTGTTATTTAACATTAGGCTTATTTCTTGCATTTGATTTAAAAAAAAAAAAGCTTGTGTTTCAAGATAGAGAAAGAAGAAATTTATCCCATTCCTCCTCTCGTTGTTGTTGTGTGCCATCCAGCAGATTCAGACTCATAGCAACACTAAACGACAGAGTAGAAGTGCCCCCATAGGGTTTCCTAGGCTATAATCTTTACGGGAGCAGATCGCCAAGTCTTTTCTCCCACGGAGTAGGTGGTAGGTTCAAACCACCAACCTTTCGGTTAGTAGCCAGGTGCTTTAATCATTGCGTCACTACCTTGGGTAAAATGACTCTTATGTGTTTTCATGATACACTGTCATAGTGCTGTTGTACTGTACCCATGTGCTGGCTGTAAGGAAAAAAGGCCCATGTCTCACTTACTGTCATGTCTCCAACCATAACATGGTCATTGGCATGACGTAGATAGGAGATACATAATCGTTTCTCAAATAAATTAGTGGAGAGATATTCTTGCAACTGCTTTTACTTCAGTTGTGCCCAGGCTTAATTTATTTGCACACAATACGTATATAAGAAGTTGATACTGAGTTCCAGAAGCCTGGTGATATATCTACATACTCAGTCGTTTTAATCCAGTTTGTTTTACCACTAATCTTTTCAGGTTAACATAGCACTCAGGCTGAAAGGCGTAACTCACTGAAGGAGACCAAAGGTAGATATGAAAACAAAAAAACAAAAACAAAAAGAAGGAAATAAAATTGAACTAGAGGAAGAGAGGGTAAACCTCACATAACTATTTTAGATACACTTATGTAGAATACACCAAATACTTAAAATACAATGATAGATTCTGTGATAAGAGAAATACTTGGCATTGTGATGACAACTAAGTGTTGGGTAGAGAAATCTTCCTGCAGGAAATGATATGTAGGATAAGGCCATAAGGATGGGTAAGAGTTAAACAGATAAAAATATGGGAAGTGTTATGACTGTCAGTCGGAATTGACTTGATGGCAATGGACATGTGACTCAAGGAACAGCATTTGTAAAGAGCTGTAGGAAGAAAAGGAAATGGCATGTTTCATTGGCCAAGAAATGAAATATTGGGCAATGTTTTAGGAGAGATAATCAGGCTGTACATTTTGTAGGGAGTCCTTTAGTGATGTAAACTGTTAATGATCTTGGCTGCTAACTAAAAGGTTAGAAATTCAAGTCCACCCAGAGGTGCCTCTGAAGAAAGGCCTGGCAATCTGCTTCCAAAATATCAGACTTTGAAAACCCTTTGGAGCACAATTCTACTCTGACACACACGAGGTCACCATGAGTCCGTGTTGATTTTACTATAAGAACAAAGGGGAGTTAATGAAGGATTTTAAGAGAGGAAAGTAAATAATAAGAATAGTTTCTTCAAGATCATACTTGTTAGGATGCAGAAAATAGCTAGGAGATTGCAAGCTTGGAGTCAGAGAAACCTATTAGGAGGATTTTTTAATAATCCACTCAAGCCAGTATTGTAGCCTGAATTAGGTTGAAGACAGTAAAGACTGACAGAATTAAACTGATTGGAGAGAGATTTAGAGGGCTGGATGATTATTTATACATTGGGTTGGGTGAAGCAAAAGAAGAGACACAGTTGTACTCTACGTTTCTGTCTTGATCAACTAGGTAGAAGGTGGTGTCACTCACTGACATATGAAATACACTGCTAATAGCACATTTTTGGGAAAAGGAGATGGGATTAATTTTCACACACATTTGCATGAACACGTAGGTTCTTGGGTGGTGCCAATAATTTCCTTTTGACTGCTAATCTGGAAGTTGAAAATTTAAACCCATCCAGAAGTGCCATGGAAGAAAGACCTGGTGAGCTGCTTCAATAAAGATTATAGCTGATAAAAACCCTATGGAGCAGTTCTACTCCAACAAATGGGGCAACCAGTTTCAATTTGGTTTATACATGAACACACAGAGACATAGTTATAAACCAAACCAAACCCGTTGCTGTAGAGTCGATTCTGACTAGTAGTGACACTGTAGGACAGAGTAGAAGGGTCCCATAGGTTTCCAAAGCTGTAATCCTTACAGAAGCCGATTGCCACATCTTTCTCCTGCAGATCTGCTGGTGGGCTCAAACCACTGACCTTTGGTTAGTAGCTGAGCACTTAACCACTGCACCACCAGGCCTCCATAGATGTAGATATAGATGATAAAAAGTAGAGCTACTCACTCTATGATTAGATTGGAAAATATGCAGAGTACTTCTCAGTATTGGGTGAACATCCTAAAGCATCTGGGAAACTTCTTAAAAATATTACTAACAAATCCTCATTTCATTCCTACTGACTGGTGGGATTTGAGTACATATACTTTGTAAATCTCTTTGGATGACACTGATGTCCAATGTTTGAAAATTATTGGATAATAAAAGAGGGGCAAAAGAAAGTGTATATATTTTGGAGTCATATACCTTGGGTTTGTATACATTGATGCCTTGGGATTTACTTATTGTCTGTGAAACAGCATGCCCTCACCTGTTAACAGGAGATAACAACATATGATGTGATTATGTAGGTGACTATGGTGACCTATACACACAGTAGGCTATCAATATATTAACATATCCCTTTCCACCTCTCATTTTAAGACAAGAGACTATATATTAGATTAACATTTACAAATAATGTATTTAATATTAGATTAACTTTTACAAATAATGTATTTAATGAAAGGAATAAAAAAATAAGTGACATATAGAGAGTTGTGTTCCCCCCACCCCTTATATGTTAAACCTACAGTGGAATGAAGGGTAACAATATATACGTTTAAAAGAGCTGGTGTATAATGGAGCCAATTTTCATATTTAGAGAGTGAAAACATATCCTTTCTCAATCAATAAAATAATCTAAGTGATTGGAGATTATTTTGCTCTTTGCTATTTTATTTCTTACATTTTATTCACTTTCTTTTCATTTCAAATAATATCCTGTAATGTCTAGTTTTCTCTCATATTTTTATGTGCATAAATTTTTGTTAGAAAACTGTAATAATCATTGATATCAAGAAGCTCAAATTATTAAAATATTGGCTTACCTCCAAGGAATAAATTTCCATTACAAACTCTATAAAAATTACTGTTTTAAATATATTCCTAGACAATTTTGTAGTCAGTATTATTACAAAAGAAACTCAGTTCTCATTTCAGTGACTGTCAAAGATGGAATTTTTTTTAATAAGCCCTATAGCAATTATAATTATGGCCTATTTATGACAAAATATTGAAGTTACTTCATTGTATGTCTCTGTCTAGAATGAATGAATAACACATTTAATTCAGTATAATACCTGGGGAAATAACTTCACAAAAATTGCAATAAGTGTAATAGATCTTTCATCTAAAATACACCCCAAGCTATCAAGATGAAATATCATCATGAATGTGCCCATGAACATTCCAGAATGAAACTTTGCTGGAACCTTTTCTACAGCAGCTTCATTTCACCAAAAATAGTTAAACATTTGTACTGCATTTAAAATAAATTCAGTGAGGGCTGGTTTTTAAAATTTCAATATACAAATTATTTGCTTTTTTGTAAAATTGCTATTTTTTGTTGCACTGTCTGTGGTTAAAATTCAAAAATATAAGCACATTTATTTTTGCTTTCCATAAATATATCATAATTAGTATATTCTTTCTATGACAACAAAATTTGCCTTCAGCTGTGTTTCATCTTTTTCTGCAGATGGCTTCTTTGAATATTGGAAGAGCAGGCGCCTGCGTGGTAGTCATCAAGCAACCTTGACTTACTTTTATTTGGGGGGTTTTGTTTGTTGGATTGGTTATTTTTATATCAGAAGGCAAGAATGAGAACTTCGTGAGATGAAACCTCTTCAAGAACAATGATTTCAGTAGATTCACCTACTGATACTAAAGGCGGTAGAAAATCAAAACTATAGGAAACAAGAAAATGTCAAATCGTTAGAGGAACAAGGTCTGGCCATTTGGTAGTTAGTTCAGGAATGGTTATTGGTAATTTGTTGTGTATTGTAGCATACAATAACTAGAGTTACCAAAGGCTTGTTTTTCTTGACCAGTTAAAAGGTGAGCCCGATATTGTGACATGGATAATTTCCTGATTACAACTCATTCAGTCACTTTATAATCTGTGGCAAAATCTACAAGGTTGCCAAAACTAGAAGACATGCTATTTCACCAGACAGAATCTGACTGAGTCACTCTTTTCCTAATCAGAGGTGGTCATACAAAGAAGCAGAATGCTGTTTTGTTAAAACAAAGATGCTTCTTTCTGGTTTTCCTAAGCTACAAGGACAATTAGAGAAACAGATTCATGCTTGTTTCTTGCATTCAGAAAACCAATTGTCCTGCTAATCAAAGCTGCATATTTCACTCGAGACGACGGTTGAATTTATTGCAACCATGTTAGCAATCTGAAGCTGGCAAATACAAAGGATTGTTTTAGTTAGGCTTGCCACATTGCTTTGCTTTATAAATACACTGAGCCAAAGAATCAGTATAATAACGGGCTTTTGCCTTATGTTGAGTTCAGTGTAAGCATGGGAGCTAGTCATTCTGAATGATATATATATCCATTGCATGTTGAAATCCTTTAGAATTTTGTTCTTAAAAAAAAAAAAAACCTTAGAATTTTAAGAGACAGAAAAAAATATGATCCATTAAGTTGAGATATTTATGATCATTGTTAGAAAGAAGGCATTCCCTGCTTTTCAAAGTTGTTACATTGATAATGCACATTATTTTAAGCCAAATGTTTGTAATTGTTTAAAGCATAAAATGAAAACATTAAAAAATGTCTTTAATAGATCCATGTGAATTTTAAATACAATTAATAAATGATAGAAAATTTGGTTTTATCAGTGTATTTTTTCAATAACTTTTAATTCAGATCTAAGTTAAAACTGACAAGGTATACTGCTGAGACAAATTTCATTGCCTGACTTTTCAGAATTTAAGAAATATACATCTACAGCAACATATAAGTTCATTTCCTCCAAAACATAATAGCACACTGACACCAAATGCAATCTTTAATTAGCGTTTTCTCCTGCAGTCACTCAGTTGAGACCGTTAGCATTAGTGCCTACAAAACACACATCACATAATAACAGTACTGAGAATTGTGCAGGAACTAGAAAAGGCAAAAAATTCCTCCTCTAAAAATCAATGCAATCCATGGAATTGAGCTTAATCACTGGGTGCTGAAATAAGTTTGAAATAATTGCTAAATGGATTTCTCATTTGCTGCAAATTTTGAACAACTAAGGAAAATGATGAGTTTTTATCAAGGAAATAGAAAATCTGAGGTTTCTCAAGATGCATTCTAAATTAAATTTATGAGTCACATTTTATTTCAGGAAAACCTCATCATAACTATAATATGCTGGGGAGGTATCACTGATTTTGAAAGTCAACATCCTCAGAGCATCTTCTACTTCCTATTCGCATAAACACATTATTACACTTGTGAGTAACATACCAAAGATAAATAAAGGAACAATTAATAAGCAATTACCAAAACCTGGCGCCTCAGTGATTAAAAGCTCAGCTGCTAACCAAAAGGTCAGCAGTTTGAATCCACTGGCTGCTCCTTGGAAACCTTATGAGACAGTTCTACTCTGCCCTATAGCGTTGCTATGAGTCCAAATCAACTAGATGGCAACGGTTTGTTTTGTTTTTCACCAAGGAAGGAAGATATTTTACTATAGGTACAAAGAAACACTTTTACTTTTGAATATTTCTTGAAATTTTGTGAATAGCCAATTATCTGATTATTTTATATTTCAAATTCTTAGGATAAAAATGGTTCATCAGAAACAGACCACTAAAAAGTATTGATATTTTAGTGTTAAGATTTTCAACGTAGAAATTAGTAAGTTCTACTGCTTCAGTCTATAGTTTTTAGAAATACTGAAATATTTTTCTTCTTGAAAGTGTTAATATTGCTAGGAGTATTCTAAATAAAGATTGCAATATAACTACATAATCTTAATCTAAATATCGTTTAGGATTGGTGTAATTTAAGACCTTTCTTATGAAAAGAAATTTTTCCTAAGCTCAGTATTGTTGTGGGAAAATTTTTTTTTTCCTAAATTTTATATATTTGTTGCTGTTAAGAATACACACAGCAACAAATACAGGACCAATTCAACAGTTTTTAGTGTACAATTTGGTGACATTGATTACATGATTTGAGTTATGCAACCATTCTCACCATCTTTTTCTCAGTTGTTCCTCCCTCATTAACGTAACTTGCTGCCCGCTAAGGTCCTGTCTAGTCTTTCAAGCTGCTGTTGTCAATTTGATTCCATATAGACAGTTCTTTAAAAAGCATAATGCTCAAGACAGGCCTTTTCTACTAGTTAAACTGAATTATTGTTCAGTTTTAAGATGACTGCAGGGGATATTTTTGGTTTAACGTTTAAAGATTATCTCAAGGCAATAGTTTCAGCAGTTCATCCATCCTCCATGGCTCCAGAAAGCCTAGAGTCCATGACAATGTGAAATTCTGTTCTGCGTTTTCCCACTTTTTACCAGAATTCTTCCATGGAATCTTTGATCAAAATGTTCAGTAATGCTAGCCAGGCATCATCCAGTTGTTCTGGTCTGATGGCAAAGGAGACAGTTGTTCATGGAGGCAATTAGCCACACATTCCATATCCTCCTCCTATTCCTGACTTTCCTTCTTCCTCTGTTGCTCCAGGTGAATAGAGACCAATTGTTGTGCCTTGGATGACCACTTGCACGCTTTTAAGACTCCAGGCACTATGCAATGAACTAGGAGGTAGAACAGAAGCACTAAACACATTATTAGGCCAATTTACTGGGATGTGTCCCAAGAAACCATGACCCTAAATCTCCAAACCAAGGAAACAAATGCCCTGAGGTATTTGGTTGTACATAAGCATCCTCAGCTGTTACTCTAATTCTTAACTGCGTTTTCCCAACTTTTACTTTGCAAAATGTCTGCTACCTATTGTGATGGTTAAGGTTGTGTGTCAGCTTCGCTGGACCATGATTCTCAGTGGTTTGGCAGTTATTATTGGCAGTTATTATGTAGTTCAGCAGTCATATAATGATGTAATCACCTCCATGATGAGATGTGATATAATGTAATCAACTCCATGATGAAATATGCTATAAGCAGTCAGTCGAAAAAAAGAATCCTTGGGGGTGTGGCCTGCACACAATATCTACAGACTCTACGGCAAAGCTCCCTGGCTTTTGCTTTGCTCTGGATCCTGCATTTGACCTCTGGTTCTTGGGACTTGAACAAGCAGTCTGACAATCTTGAGTTCGTCAGCCCCATAGCTACGTGGATCAGCAGAAACCTCCAGGGTACATAAGGTCACTATGAGTCAGAACCAACTGACAACACCTAACAATAACAACTAATGCTGTCGACCATAGTACCAATACTGATTCATAGAATCGATGTTTTGGCCTTAAATGACAGTTCCCTTGTCACAGTGTAAGAAATAATTATATTTCTACTGAGTCACTGTTACATTTTTACAGTCATTGTGAATTATTGAAGGGCTGTAACACTGAAGAAGGGAGAAGTGGGCTGGCAGGCCCAAAGAGAAAGATGGCTATAGTGGGCTTGCTGGCCCATGGAGAGAGAGGTGTGTGCCTCTGTGCAGGAGGTTTGTGTGCTGCTAAAGAGCTGTAGCACTTGTCTGTGCATGGCAGTGGCCAGAGTGTGCCCTGTGCACCGAGCCTCCCCCTCCCCACTCCAGGCAGCGTGGCAGGAGCAGTACAGTCCTGGGTAGTGTGGCAGCAAGAGAGAGAACCATGCAGGCCTGGGTAACATGGCAGGAGCCAGCCACAGAGGCCTAGAATGGTCCAGTGGCAGAGGTTCTGGAGATTCTGTGCAGGTGTCTTCCCATAAGAAAAGTTCTCCCCAAAGTCAGATCCTGTATCTCCAAATATTGTCTCTTAATATTGATTTTATGAGCTAATTAAAACTTCATTTTATGTTTCTGACTACCCAGATTATTAACTCTCTGTGTATTTTCTGAAGTCCTAAGAGAACAAGGCATAATTAAAATGTATAGTGAATTGAATCCATTCTTAAAGAAAACAATTCTTAAGTTATATCAGAAAATCACAGGTAAACATGCATAGATTACATGAACTACAAAATAAATAAATAAAAAGTGCTATCAGGCAAAATTATACATAAAGAAAATGTTATCATAATAATGGTTAAGCACTTGACTGCTGGCCAAAAATTTGACAGTTGAAACCCAAGGCACCTCAGAAGACAGGCCTAGAGATCTGCTTCCAAGAGATCACCGTCTTGAAAACCCTATGCAACATTCTACTCTGCACCCATGGAGATGCCATGAGTGGAAATCAAATAGACAGCAACTAACAACAACAAAGTAGAGTACCACAAAATAGAATAAAGCCAGTTACCATCGAATGAATATTGTAGTAATTTATCTGTAAGTTCATCATCTCACTGCACCCGGGAGAATGTAGGACTTTTTCAGCATCCTGTCTGCCTTCCTTGCAGTTGTATCCTTATTATACAGAATAGTATTTGAAAAAACTGTGCTAAATAAATGACTGATTGGACATCTTTAACAAAATAACTAGAATTAGATTAGAAAAAAAGTGGGATCCCAAAATACAATTAAATAACATCAATTTAAAGAGTGTATGAACTTTGCAACTTACTAAAGAAAATACTTTTATCCTTAGCTTTTATGGTCCACTTGTACAATAAGACCAAAATAAAATTTTAATAAAGGACACAAAAAACCCATGAGTGGTGCATGCGAAATGTGTGAGCAATTAATATATGTTGTTTATATGGAAAGCATAAATGAAAACAGATACATATATTTGGTATATAGTCAAAATGATGTTGTAAGAGGAGAAAGGTAAGGTTTACCAGAATAAACTTTTAAATATTCAAAAAAAATAAATATTAATTTAACCATATGACTTTTGCCAAAATGAACAACATAATGATTGAATAGTGAATGTAAAACAAAATGAAGGAAAATAATACACAGATAACTCACAAGGGGAAATCAACAAACAGAACCATGTCAATAATTAGAACTTCGGCTGGTCTAAACAAATAATAATTAAAGATTAAAAACAAATTAAAAATTCTCCATTGGAGTGGTCTACATTTTTCTGTCTGGGTGAACACTGAGGGGCCCAAGTCCTCTTCAGTCTGTTCTTGGCCTTCTGTCTTCACCTTGCATCCTTCTACTGGGGAGGAGGAGGCCAAGTTTCTCCTGCCTGGAGAAGAGGTAACATCAGAACAGCTCAGGAGGCCAAGGCCATCCTGCTCCCCAGAGCAGAACCGTGTCTCTATGATAATGATTTTGAAGTGAATACAGTTTTAAAAACTAAATAAGTAAATAAAAAAAGAAAAACATTTCTGCAAATAGACGAAAAAAAGATGGAACTATTTATATATATAATGAATCTAGACGACAAGAGAGCATATCGTTTTGTTTTGATTAACACATTAATTTTCTTACTCAGACTTAGTTCAAATACAAGTTCAGCACCTACCTAAAAAAAGTTATTTACACCCTGTGGGCCTTGATTTCCTCACCTGCTAAACTGGGGAGTTTTTGACTAAGAAAGATGAATATTTGAAGTGACTGCAGATGAGAAGTGTTGTAGAAGACTCATGAAGTTCAGTCTCTTTGATTTCCACAAAACAATCTCTCACAAGGCCTTTGTGGCACTTTTTTTGCCACAGCCTTGATGGGACAGAAGGTTTCTAACATTATCATTGTGTAAACAATTTAAACTCCTTTTAGGCTTTCCCATTTTCAGGACTTCCTTGATTTTTCAGACAAGAAGAACTGTATCTTCCCACAGGGCTGCTGGGTCCCGCCCTTCTCTGTTTCCTCTTTTCTTTCACCTCGTCCTCATCCCAGATTTTTCTTTCCATGTTGCCTTGGACAGCAATCTGACACAGGCAGAGAAGCTTAAGTTCTTTCTTTCTTTCCTTGTTTCTTTCTAACTCATACTCCCAGGGTCTCAACTAGCAAGCCAAACAACTTCACAGTACATTTCTAAACATAGACAATTCACCTTTACAAGTGTGTTTTATCTCAATTTCAGAACTACATTTTTAAAGGAAAATCGGCTGCTATAACGGATAGCCTCTAAAATCTTGAATTTCAACTTTGAAAGAAGAAAAATTCATAATTTATTGAACTTACGCCCGACTCGGTATCTTAATTCAGTCATTCATTAATATCTATTGCTCACATAGCCAAACTACATGATGATTAAGATAAATAAAAGCAGATGAATGAAGAAAACTATGACAGCATGAAATGTAGCATATATGTGTGTATACACACACATAAATGGATTATGGTTTATTCACAAAACATGTAAAACATTAAAAATATAGGCATAATTAAAGGAGTATTCATATTGTAAATGAGTAGAAAATAGATATATTGTATCCTTTGTGAAGAACAGTTTTATGTTATAGTCAGTAATTAAATACATGTCTTACTATATTTAAATACTGGGGAGAAATTAATATGGTGCTTATTATTTATAAGATAAAGCTATTTTTATTATTTCAGTAACACTGATGTTATTGGCATAATGTTAATACAGAATTTTTTACTTTATTATGTGTATATATATACACATGTATATACACATATATCCTATTATCTATGCATACATATATGCATATATATACATACTGTATATATGTGTATACATGTATATACTTTTATAAATACATATATATATATATATGATTCAATTTAATCCTGACAACAATATCTTTGCACGGTTAATTACTTTACCATGGATATTTATTGCTTCAAGAAATACAGTGTTCTGAAGAAATCATAAAATATATCCTATTTCCTATATATCTTATTTTTTTACATTTTATTTTGCTGGCATTTGACTAATTGTTTTCTGAATTTTATAAAATTTTGGTTGACATTTGCCTGTGCATTTCTCATAAATTTGGATGTCACAAAGTTCAAAACCATCCCAACTCTGAATTTTTTTCCTAGAGACAGATTATGATGGCTTTGGCTGACACTTTTGCTAAAGAAGTTTTCCCTTAAGTTTCACAATTGGCTGCAACAGTTCTTACTGTTAAAAGCACTGCCGCGACTACCGTGGAATAAATATTGACGTAGTTTAAAGTAAAAGAAAGCTGTCCTCATATAAATCTGGTTTAGACGGTAAGGAATTAGGGTAAATACGCACAACACATTCTTCCTGTAAGCTAAGGCAGTGCTGTCTGCAAAGGTGTTATTTGCACTTGGGATGACCCTCATAGCTGTGCTATGAGATAAGGAGAGTGGATACCACTGTGCCACTTTATTGAAAGGACACTGATTCATGAAAGTCACATACTAAATGCGTTCTAGGCTTTTTGGCCAAGCCTGCTGACTCTAGCCACGACTCCAATCTAGGATTTCTGAAACTTTATTATGTCAATGATCACTCAGCTACAAACTCTAAGCATACCACCAAAACCAAAACAAACTCCCTGCTATGAGGCAATTCAGACTCATAGCGACCCTGTAGGACAGAGTAGAACTGCCCCAGAGGGTTTCCAGTGTTGTAGTATTTACAGAAGCAGACTGCCACATCTTTCTCCCACGGAACTGCTGACGGGTTCAAACTCCAGCCTTTCGATTAGCAGCCAAGCACTTAACCACTGCACCACCGGTGATCCCACTGTGAGGTAAAATTTCTGCTAAAGGCAGAGGTATCACTATTATGGCTCTTTAACTAATGAGACATATCTAAATATAGAACACAGAAAATACTATCAATGTGGCTAGTTTTTGTAAGAAATTGTTCAGTTTGTATTATTGTTATTTCTGGAGGAAAACTTCTTTATTAATAACCAATGAAATCTTAGAATATATTGCACATATTTTCAGTTTTAATGATTACTTTTAATACCCAATTACGACTCATAGCATTTCTAAGGAGCTGCTGGTGGATTTGAACTGTCAACCTTTTGTTTAGCAGCCGAGATCTTAACCACTGTGCCACCAGGGCTCCATAGACATACATAATATAGCTGAAAAACATTTATGAAATATGTAATCATTTCCAAACTTACACTGCATTTGGCCAAGTTGTGTTTGTAGAGCAATCCACATTAAAAGCAAATCAAACAAAATCAATTTTACAATACAAATAAAATCAAAGAGAAAATATTCGTAAGTTTTTCCTGAGATCCTGGAACAATAAACTGAGTAAAATAGAAGCATTATTGCAATCTACAGAGAGACACAGGTTACCCAAAAAGAGCCCAAGGAGTTTAAATTAACTGCATCATGTATGATTGGAAGAAACAGAAAGCCTATTTAGAAAGGAAAAATTTGCAGGTGACCAGGTAAAACCTGTGATAAAGTGTTCAAACACACAAAATACAAAACAACTCTAAAAAACCTAACATTTAAATATAAAATAAAACATAATATACATGTATCTTTTGGCAATTCCTATTTTTAACATATCCATGTCATTTGTTAAAACTGTGTGTAGTATTTTTAGTATTTTAAAAAGATAAATTTGCAGTACAATTAACAAGAAGAATGAGAATTGAAATTAATCTGGTCAACTTTATAATTTATTCTCTACAAAGGTCTTAACAGAACTTTTTTAAAAAATAATATTTCACTATTTTTGTGCTAGATAATTTAAAGAGGCCTAACATTCCAAACTTCTGTAGACTGAGGTGCTTTCATTAGAAAAATTAATGCCATGAGATTAGGTAAATTTTGTAGTTTTTTATAGCTATATATTCCTATGATCTAATAGTCACAATAATTACATATTTCAACATAGACAAATATGTTAATATAGAAAAGTGTATGCATTTGTATATCATATACTTTTTTTAGATTACATTGTGAACTTTGGTAGTTGACAATTAATTGATATTTAAATTTCTTATGCTTGAAAATGAATGGAAATAAAAATAAGCTAATACACACAAGAATACTTATGTACTCATAATATATGAAAAACTTATTTTAAAAATAAAAACTGCATTTAGTATATTTACTTATTAATTCTATAGACAGATATTGAATGCTGCAAGTGCTAGGCACCGTGTTTGGTTCTGGAAATACATCTGAAGAGGAAACATGACCTGCACCCAAACAGCTCAGGGACATGGTAGAAGACAAACTAGTGAACACGTGACTGCGTTGCACTCCAGTAAAGCTGAGAAATCAGGTTAAGGATGCTATGGGAACACATGTGAGGAACATCTGACTTAATTTTGTGGGTGTGATGTATGATTCCTTAAGGATGATACTAGAAAAACACTTCTTCTATATGTCCCTGATAAATGAAGAGAAATTTTCCCTAGACACTGCTGGTCATTTATCCCACCCGTTATTCATCTAAACAATGGTGAACCTGGTTACTTGGTACATGGATGATAACCATCAGCATATATTTTTTTCCTCAATTGTTTTTCTATCTAAGCTTTAGGATAACCGCTCTTTCTCTCCTTCCTTCTCAACCAGGGTCAGCATGAGACAGTAAACTGGATCAGGGGTCTGCAAACTACAGTCTGGAGTCCAAATGCAGCCTGCTATTATTTTTCTTACAGTCTATGAGCTAAGAATTGATTACAAAATTTTAAAAGAAGAATGTTTTATGCCACAAGAAAAATATGTAAATTTCATATTTCAGTGTCCATAAATAAAACCAAACCAGTTGCCGTGGAGTTGATTCCAACTCATAGTGACCCTATAGGACAGAGTAGAATTGCTGCATAGGGTTTCCAAGGAGCAGCTGGTGGATTTGAACTGCTGACCTTTTGGTTAGCAGCCATAGCTCTTAACCACAGCTCCACCAGGGCTCCTCCATAAATAAGTGTTATTTTAACACAGCCATGCCCATTTGTTTACAAATTGTCTATGGTTGCTTTTAAGCTACAATAGCAGAATTGAATAGTTGCAACAGAGACCACATGGCCCACAAAATCTGAAAGATTTACTATCTGGCTTTTTACGTAGAAAGTTTGCTGACCCCTGGTCTAGGTCTTTACTCATCAGAGTGCAGTCTACCAACAAGTAACTTACTATCACCTAGGAACGTGTTAGAAATGCTGAATCTGGGCTTCCACTTTTTACTTTTTAAAAAAGATCTCTATGTGTTTGTTAAAGTTTAAGAAACAGTAATTTTGGTGATTGTTCCTCTACGAGGAGGCTGGTGGCGCAATGGTTAAGTTCTCAGCTACTAACCAAAAAGTTGGCTGTTAGAACCCACCAGCTGATTCTCAGGAGAAAGATGTGGTAGTCTACTTCCATAAAGATTACAGCCTTGGAAACCCTATGAGGTGGTTCTAGTCTGTTCTAAGTGTTGCTATAAATTGGAATTAATTCGACAGCAATGGATTCCTCTGCAAACTCAATTTTTCTGTCTGTTTTTCTCAAGAAAGGCATTCTGAATTATGAACTTAATAATTTTCTTTGGCTCTCTTACATAATCCATGCATCCAAGTATCAGCTTTATCAGGAATAGCCAATTACCGTAAGTTGTTTCTGTCTGTGTGTCAGAGTACAACTGTGCTCCACAGGGTTTTCAATAGCTGATTTTTCCGAAGTAGGTAGACCAGTGAAGGTGACTATGGTGAACTTGAACTTCCAATCTTTCAGTTAGCAGCTGAGTGCATTAACTGCACCACCCAGGGACTCCAGAGTGACTCTTACTAACCTTAATTCCCTTTAGATGATAAGGTCAGTTTGCTTGGGAATTAAACCTCAGCTTGTTTAGCAGAGCAAACTTGTTTCCCTGCCTAGTGGGGAAACAGATAAAGAGCAGGCAAATGAGAACAAAAAGACTATTTATCCAGACCTTGCTGTAGCAAAGGAGTCAGATACCATCTCTTCACTTGTCAGAAACTCTAAGGCAGGCAGGAAAATGGCAAAGCTTTATAATGGAAAAAACGGGAAGGTTTCTGTCTGTTTTTTTGTTTGTTTGTTTTTGTTTTTTCTGTCTGGTATGCTCTCTTTGGAGACTATTGGCATAAGTAAGTTGTAAGCAGGTTGCTATAAGTTGAATTACATCTCCCAAAAATATGTGTTGTAAATCCTAACCCCTGTAGTAATTATAATCCCATTAAAAATAACCTGTCGCCATCTAGTTGATTCTGACTCGTAGCAACCCTATGGGACAGAGTAGAACTGCCCCGTGTGGTTTCCAAGGAGTGGCTGGTGGGTTGGAACTGCCAACCCCTTGGTTAGCAGCCAAGCTCTTAAACACTGAGCCACCAGGGCTCCATTATTCCATTAGGGAATGGGTTTTCTTTATGTTAATGAGGAAGTATTAGTGTAGAGTGTGTCTTAATTCAATCTCTTCTGAGTTATAAAAGAGATTAAACCAGCAAGCTGCGGAGCAGAGATGCGGGAAGAGAGATGCCATGCCACATGAAGGTCATCAAGGAGCCAAGGAATAGAAGCTAAAGAGACAAGGACATTCCTCCAGAGAGGACAGAGAAAGCACTGAATTTGGACTTCTAGCCTCCTAACTGTGAGAAAATAAACTTCTGTTTCTTAAAGCCACCCACTTGTGTTATTTCTTATACTAGTACTAGATAACTAAGACAGAATTTGGTATCGAGAAGGAGAGATGCTGCTCTAACAAACATCCACAATATGAAAGTCGTTTTGGAATTGGGTAACATGTGGACGCTGGAAGAATTTTAAGTGCCTAATAGTAAAAGCCTTGAAGATACTGTTGGTAGAATTATGGACTTCACAAGTACTTCTGGTGAGGACTCAGAAAGAAGTGAGGAGAGCCATAGAAAAAATCTCTGTTCCCTTAGAGAATACAAGTAGTCTCTGACTTATCACAGGGTTCCGTTCTGAAGTCAGTTCTGACATAAGTGGAATGCCTTATTTACTTACTTTTTTTAGTTTTCATTATTATTGCCTTTTATTAGCAGCATCTTTATAAATTCAATCTTTGTCTTTGGGGGTTGGAAACATTACATCTGAGAATTATAATATCAGCAAATTATGTGCTGCAATGTTGTATGTAGTACATATTACTAACTAGAAGATGTACCAAAAAAACGTGGTTTGTCATAACTCTAATACCTCATAAGTCAGCGACTACATATGGCACCATCAGCAGAATGCTGCTAGACATGTGGATGTTAAATGTGCTTCTGGTGAAGCAATTGGACAATGGAGGAAGGGTGATGTCTTTATGCAGTGGCAAAGAACTTATCTGAATTATGTTCAAATGTTTGCTAGAAGGTAGAACTTGTAAGTGATGAAAGTGGATATTTGGTTAAACAGGTTTCTAAGCAAGATCTTAAAAGGGTCACATGGTTTCTCCTTGCCATTTATAGTAAAATGTGAGAAGAGAGAGATAGACTAAAAAATAAACTGTGTAAAATGAAAACAAAACTTAAAGTTTGGAAAATGCTGTTATACAAATTAAGGGCATGTGTCCTAGAATTTTCATCAAGGTCATGACTACACAATATTTTGTTAAAGACACTAAGCCTGTGATTGATGGATCTAACCAACTACCACAGCCGAAAACCCATCAGCTTAGACTGAAGGAGACACGAAGAAAGGAAGGAAAGCTATCTGCCTCTTGGAATTCTACCAATAGAAAATAGGCAAATGGAGCTACATCTGTTGTCCTCCAAGAAAATAAAAAAGCCATCCCTGGAGCAGTTTGGAGATTGGCAGAACTGTTGAAAGGAATACAGGAAGCAGGGCTGCCTCAATTTCAAAAGGTGGAGCCATGGCCTCCTAGGTTTCAAAGGGTGGAGCCACAGCCTCCTAGGTTTCAGAGTCAGAGCTGCCTTGTGTGTGTGGAGCTGCCTTGCCCAAAGGCCAACAGGGTGGGGCTGCTGTCCAAAGATGAAGGGGTGGGGCTGCGATGCCCAAGGAGCAGGAGAATGCAGCTTGCCAGGTTCGTCAAATAGACTAGGAGAATGGGGCAGCCCAAAACTGAGGGAGCAGAGTTACCATCCCAGTGGGCCTGGAAGATGGGACTGAAGCCCAGGGCCCAGGGACTTCAACCCAGCAGTCAGAGGGTAAGGCCAATACCCACCATCTATAGGGCAAGCCATTGCCCAGATGGTCTCAGAGAACAGAGGATTATGTTCAAGCATTGAGAGTTAATGTAGTTTGTTCTGCTAGGTTTTATATTTGTTTGGTGCCAGTTATCCTTTTTTTCCCTCCAGTTTCTCCCCTTTGTAATGGAAATGTCTACCTTGTGCCTGTTTCACCATTGTACTTTAAGCAGATAACTTGTATTCTAGATTTCACAGGTTCACAGAAGAAAAGAAATTTTGCCTCAGGATGGAATACACCTAATGTCTCACTCATATTTGATTTAGATTATTCAGAAGATGAAATTTTGGACTTGGAGTTGATTTATCACTTTTGAGATGATATGATGGGGTGAATGTGTTTCGCATGTAGGAAGAATATAAATTTTGGAGGGCCAAAGGGTTGAATGTTATGGATTGAATTGTGTCCCCAAAAAATATTGTTGTAAATCCTAACTCCTGTAGTGATTATAATCCCATTTGGGAATAGGTTTTCTTTGTTATGTTAGTGAGACATTATTAGTGTAGGATATGTCTTAAATAAATCTCTTTTGTGATATCAAAGACATTAAACAAGCAAGCTAGCCAGCAGAGATGTGAGAAGAGAGTTGCCGTGCCATGGGAAGCTCTCCAATGAGCCAAAGAATAGAAGCTGAAGAGACAAGGACCTTCCCCCACATCTGACAGAGAGAGAAAGCCTTCTCCTAGAGCCAGCACCCTGAATTCAGACTTCTAGCCTCCAAACTGTGAGAAAATAAATTTCTGTTTGTTAAACCCATCTACTTGTGGTATTTCTGTTATAGAAGCACTATAACTAAGACAAAGGCTAACTAAAAGTAAGGCATTTTATGTGATTGGTAGTTGTTTATGCTGTCCTTAGATGCTGTCAAGTTGACTCTGACTTATGGTGACCCCATACACAATGACACAAAATGCTGCCTGTTCCTACTCCATCCCCATGATGGATTGTGGATAGAACAATTGTGATCCAGAGGGTTTTTATTGGCCGATTTTTTGAAGTAGATCACCAGGACTTTCTTCCTAGTCCATCTTAGTCTGGAAGCTCTGCTGGATTCTGTTCAACATCATAGCGACATGCAAGTCTCCACTGACAGAAGACTGGGGGCTGTGTATGAAGTGCATTGGCCAGGAATCGAGACTCTGTATTCCACCTGAAAGGTGAGAATGCTACCACTGAACCACCACTGTTCCTTGTGATGGCTAGGGGGGCATGTTTAGCTTTCCTGGTTTGTCTTATTTGGAAGCAGAGAGCAAAAGTTAAGGCATCTGTCAGTTATTAATCAATTTCTGGCTATTCTGGGTCCATTGTTACAGGGATTGTTGTTTGGCTTCCTGAACCGGTAACTGTAGGCAGTGGTTTGACTTTCTGGGCTGATTGCTGAAGGTTATGAGTTAGAGTTCTATTTTTATATGTAGTTTGGCCATTATCCTTTTGTATATTTAGTCTCTCACTGGTAAGAAACTATATATTCAAAATCAGGAAGGTTTAGAATTGAGATACAGATGAAGGGCTAAATCAAACCCATAACAGCAACACGTCTGGTACTAATCTGAGAGATTTAATTAAAATGTTTGTGTTAGCTGATTTGTATGTGTTAGAAGTTCAATCATAATTGACTTGAGGTTTAATTTAAAAAGTAAAATTAATTTCAGATTTTTATTTTATTTAGAAAGGTATAAGAAAATGTGAAAAGGTTTATAAATAATATTTGAATATTAAAAAATCTGGACTGTTAAATTTATCATCTTAATATATTACATTACGAAAGTCGACTGAAGTTTGGAAAGGTTTTCCTTGTGTCGAGGAAAAAATTGCACTGGAGGGTGTTAAAATATGGTAAGGATGACTTTTATTCAAAAGGAAAATGCAAGGTGGGGAAAGGAATAAGAAAAGGGAAAGAAGGAGCACTGTAACAGGGAGAAGGGGAGAGAGTGGCACCAGAACTGTGTCTGTAACTCCAACTTCACCAAGGTGGGGTGGGGGGGCTGAGTAAGTGATGTCCACCTGGATCCTGGGAGCCCCAAGAGGAAGTAGAGGGGAAGATAAGAAAGGGGAAACTATAGTTATTCAAGCAGAGTAAATCCTTAAGGCTTGGTCAGGTCCTTGCAGTAAGCCCTGCCATTTTGCAGAAGGTAAAAAGGTAGGGGAATTTCTTTGAAAAAAGGTCTTGGATAATATTCAATTTTTATCGCTTGTTAAGATAAATATTTCAAGAGCTTAAAAGACAAGCATGTTCCACTTATGAATATAAATTAAAATGTTGGAGGTAGTTTAAACAGTCTGCAAATGTTTAAGTTTAAATGCTTTAGTTTAAGGAAATCTCATGTGTTTAAATTTATATGAGCATGTATTAATCAAGGGTGCTCTTAAAAAGATTGTCAACATTTCCTAGATTTACAACTAGAATACTAAGACTTTGAAAGTTAGAGTTAGAGGCTGAAGGAAAAATTGTTTTTAATATAATTACTTTAAAATGATGGTTTTTGTTCTATGAAAAAAAACACTAATCTTATTCTTGAACGCAAAATATCCTCACTCATAAACATAAAAATCTCTTTGAAAATTATGAAGCTTTTTCACTTGTATTATTAATTCATCATTACTTCCATGTTCAAAATAAGAATTTCTTCAAAGTTGCACTCTATCCTTCATAGAACTAAGAATATGATTTCTGATGCAGAACTGTCAACTCATTTTATTAAATTTAATTGAGAAAAATATTTCGTATCAGCTTAAATTATCAAACTAACTTATAGAACCTAGGTTACTTACAATAAAATTATAAAGTCTTTTTTTTCTTTATTTTAAATAGAGCTACTTATTATAATTTCATATTTTTGCCTAGTTATAAGTTATTTGTATTCTACTGCACATATACATATGTATATATATACATGGGGCCCTGGTGCCACAGTGGTTAAGAGTCCAGCTGCTAAACAAGAGGTCAGCAGTTGGACTCCATCAGGCGCTCCTTGGAAACCCTACTGGCAATTCTACTCTGTCCTATAGTGTCGCTGTGAGTCGAAATCAACTTGACAGCAAGAGTTTGCTGTATATATGTGTGTGTGTGTGTGTGTGTGTGTATATATACATACAAGTAGTCCCCGACTTACGATAGGGTTCCATTCTGACTACTCTGTCGTATTAAGTCGGTTCTGATATAAGTGAAACACCTCATATTTTTTTAGTTCTCATTATTATTGCCTTTTATTATCAGTATCTTTATAAATATAGTAGTGTTTTGAACAGTAAATCATAAAATTAAACATATGAAAGTGTACATCTGAGAATAACATCAATAAATTAAGTGCTGAAACATATTACTAACAGTAAGACGTACAAAACAAAAAACCGACAGTCGTAAGTGCACCGTAATTCGAATCCTTTGTAAGTCGGAGACTATCCATCTATCTATCTATCTATTTTTTTCTGTTTAGAGCAGATCATGTTTGTTAGTTAAGATAGGTGAAAGTAATTTTAAATAAGTCTATTTCTGCTTAGTAGTAATTCAAATCCATTGCCGTCAAGTCAATTCCAACGCACAGCAGCCCAGTGGCACAGTGGTTAAGAGCTCAGGCTGCTAACCAAAAGATTGGCAGTTTGAATCCACCAGCCTCTCCTTGGAATCCCTATGGGGCAGTCCTGCTCCGTCCTATAGGGTCGCTATGAGTCGGAATCAACTTGATAGCAACAGGATTAGTTGTTTTTTTTTTTAGTTATTCAAAAAGTTGAGATATGACTGTTGGAATCTAACAATGAACATATTCTCTATCTCCACCAACCCCCCACAAAAATTGCATTACTTTTAGAAATAGAATTTATTTGAATGTCTATGTATCTTCATAACATCCAAAATTCTTTTTTTTCCCCTCTTTTCCAGTATCAGATATAAATGATGTGCAATAATTAGATGATATTCATGACATAATTGCATACTAACTGGTATAGCAGATGCTCATAGGGAGTTTATTTTCAATTTATATATTTAAAGAGGAGAATTCTGTTAAGGGTAGATAAATGTTAAGGGCATCCATAAAGGACTCTAGAAAACAGGCCATGAAGTGTATACATTAGGGAGAATAGCTACATTGTATGTCCGAGCACTACCTTGATTGATTTTTACTGTGATCTTCTCAACAAATTACATTTGCAAAAGTAACCATGGAGACTAAAAGCTTGACTACTGAATTGTACTAGCAAAGTAATGCCAAAGAATATAATAAAAGGAAAGCTAAGATGATTTCAGGGTCAAAGAGGTGCCTCATTTCAACATATAAATGTGCCACATTAACATATCTAAGATCTAGGAGGTCAATAGCCCGTACCTACTATGAAGAAGAATAGGCACAGATAAATAGATTAACAGGTCAGTAAAATGCCCTGGTGGTTAACTTTGCTGCTAACCTAATGGTCAGAGGTTCAAACCTACCAGCCTTTTTGAGGGAGAAAAGATCTGGTGATCTGCTCTCATAAAGATTACAGCATAGGAAAACCTAGGAGGGCGGTTCTATGCTGTTACATGAGGTAGCTATATTTGGAATCAACTCAACAGCACACAACAACAACAAAATGCCTATGTGTTGATTTGTCTTTAATTTTTTTGTCTTTAATGCATTTGTTGCCTGTCAAGCAGTTTAGCTTACATAACCATGTTACTTTAATAAACATATCACATTCCTAGGCGTAACTTCACAGCCTGAATTAATCACCTGTATGGCCATAAAAGACATTATTTCCATGATGGAAGAACTTCTAAGGCTAATGCTATTTTTTATACATTATATTATTAACTAAACAGGGTATCTATCATAACAATTCAGAAATTTCCAAAGACAACCCAGTTCTTCAACTGGCTTTGAAACTGTTAACATACAGAAATTACAGATCCACATCAAAGTGAATACATGATTCTCTATAATTTATAGGTTAAAGATAAATTGAATACAATATATTCATCAGGCAAATATTCACTGAATACGTTGTATAATGCCAGGAATTCAAATCAGTGTTGGTGACATAATTTTCAACTACATATTGTTCTTTATATCCGTGAGAAGAGTGGAAAGGAAGCCACTTGTAAGCATATAATCCTTGTACCCTGTGTAAGTGCTGCAGTGGATTTAAGTGCCAGATATAAAAGAAATTGATGAGGGAACACGAAATTGCTTGGGGAGATGAACAAGGATTTACCAAGGAAACTCATATTTATAAGAATAGAAAGGTCTGGAGGAGGGATCTGATGTAGGCTTGGGTAGAGAAATAGAAAGCAATTATATTCCTCTTTCTCTAACCACCTCTCCACTGTGCCTGCAAACCCACCACTGTAAATCTTGGTAGAAGGATGGTACTTGTGTAAGGTCCTTTCTTAGAGGCTCAGAAATAAATCTCAAACTTCTGATGAAGCCCTAGGAAATGCAAACAAATTAATGTCCTTGAATTCTTATTAACAGTGCAAAATGGCTGTGATTTCAAAAATTTTAGGTTGCCTTTTCTGTCAACTATTCAGGTCTTCAGAAAAAGATAAACATTGTATGTACTTACCAATCTACATTTTTTTTAATAGACAGGGAAAAAAATAATGTTTGATAGTTCAAAAAAGGAAAAACACCCTTTCTTCAATGCGTAAAAGTAAATTGGCAAAAATTAAAATAAGGATATAAATATTTAAAAATATCTCTTTCTATGATACCCAAAACCTACAAAATATCCAAGCAATTACTAAATGCTATTAATTTATTACTAAATAGGTCTTGTGGAAGACAAAATGCACCAGTTAATTAAGAAAAATTATTCAGGCTATTGAGGTAAGTAGAACATTCATTAAGGAGGACTATGTAAAAGAAGAGGAAGAAAACCTATGATTTTACAGAATCAGGTAAACAAGGAAGTTATGAAGAAGAATAAACAATGAGTCTTATTTAAAGGGTGCAGATGAACAATTTTCAGAATATGCAAGGGAAGGTGATCCTTTGCCATTAGACATTTCTCAGAACACAAAAGGTGAGTGGGGAGGTGTTTCTCATCGCTTGCTGCTTTCCAGGAGCATACAGTCAAGATAAAGTTCAACATTGCCAGTTCCCCCTTTTCTTCAAGATAAATGTCATTCACTGTTGAACATTTCAGAGGCTATTCTAAACTTTCGGAGTAGAATAAATCAGAACCTGAGAAAGTCTATCAAAGATTCTTGTTGGGGTTCCAGCAAAATGGCGCTCTAGGCAGAAGCACCACACCGTCCCTCCACAGCAAAGATCAGAAAAACTAAGCCGAACAGAGAATACAACAATCCTGAAACTCTAAAACATCAAATGAAGAGATAAAGAACTCAGCCAAGCACCAAATGGAGTGAGAAAACTGACAGAGAATGGAGAGCGAGGAGAGTTTCATGCAGAGGTCCCCTACCAGCTAATGCAGCACGGATCCGCCATCTTGGACTCCTATCGGAGACCAGCAAACAGGGGGTATGAGAAAGCAGCCTCACGGAGTGTCCAGCGGGAGACAAAACAACTGGTAATTTTCGATATATGCTTTCCCACCCCCCACACTTCTTCACCCCGACTCGGCCTCCTCTGCTTCCCATGGCCACAATCTCTTGACCGGGAAACACCAGCTGCTTGGATTCCACACACCGGAACGGGCCGGCTCTTTGAGTGCCATTTGTTGGCTACTGGTGTTGCTTTTTTCCACTTCTTTTGATTTCTTCCTTACCTCTCACCACCTCCCCCTCCTTTTGCTCAAATACTTGGCTACGTGCGCCACCTTTGCTTCTTCCTGAAGGGCTGCAGAGCTCCAGTAATTTGTGATATACGCTTTCCCACTCCCTACCCCTCTTCACCCACAAATGGCTCCCTCTGCTTCCCACGGACACAGTCTCTTGTACGAGAAACACCAGCCCATACCAGCTGGCTCTCTGAGTGTCATTTGTTGGTTGCTAGTGTTGCTTTTTTTTCTGCTTCTTTTGATTAATTCCTTACCTCTCACCACCTCCCCCTCCTTTTGTTAAATACCTGGCTTCATGCGCCATCTTTGCTTCTTCCTGAGGGGCTGTGGAGCTCCGTTCGAGTGTGGAGATGCTTCCCGGTCTAGGCTGCCGCGCTGGTGGGATACAAGGGCTTTTGTTCGTTTGTTTGTTTTGAATTGTTTGTTTGCTTTCATTTCCTTTTCTTGAGTTGGGAGCCCTTTCTGGCCAGGCAGTGCTGCGTGGCAAGGAGACTACCCCCTCGACTTGCACAGCAGTGCAGAGGGATCCCTGAGGGCATTTCTTTTCTCGTTAGGATTTTTTTTTTTTTTCCTTTTCTTTTTCTGTTTTTTTGGGGGCTTTTCTTGTTCTTTTTTTTAAAAATTTGTTTTGTTTTCTTTTCACTCTTTTTCCCTTTTTGTCTTTCTTCATTACTCAGTTTCTTGTCTCTCTATATCTTCCTTCTCTTTCTGTTCCCCAAATACCGGGTGTGGGATACATCTACGCCTTCTAGCCAGGCTGTACTGCTACACCTGAGAGTGACTTCCCCAGACCTCATAGCTGCACCAGTGGGATCCCTGGGAAATTTGCAGTTCTTTAACCTTTTGGATTTTTATTTATTCATTCTTTTCTTTTCTTTTCTTCCTCTTCCCCTTTCTGTTTTTCTCCATTTCATAGTCTCTCATCTCTCCACTCCAACGGCAAGCTTAGCTCCCCTAGCATTCTTTTTTGTTTGTTTGTATGTTTTTGGCTCCATTTCCTCTCTCCTCTCTCCCATATCCATCTTAGCTCCACACATAACAATCTCCCTGCTGCATCCTGCCTACCTGCACCATTCACTTAACATCACACCACAAAGCAGCATGGGCACGGCCTACTGGAAGCTGCCATGCACTGATTACCGACCTGCTCTAGTGGCTGTAGTAAGTATCCAAAACAAACCGTCCCAGTAACTCCTCTTCAGCTAGACCTTCCCTGCCGTACCATATCTGAGTGACTGATGCTGCCAATTGGAGAAGGAGGCAAAAAGTATTGTGCCCACACACAAGCAAACAACAAAGAACACACAGTCCACCTGCTCAACATAGTCAAATTTTTTTTGAAAAAAGGAACAAAACAAACAAATCTACAACCAATAAACGAGAAAAATAACTACTGAATGCCCTGAAGACAGCAGACAATATCAAAACATTTATAAAAAAAGGAGAGGATGGTTCCAGTAGGCATGCAAAATAAAACACCAGATGACTCTCTTGTGGGAGAAAATGCACTAGAACTACCTGATATGGAATTCACATCTCTAATACTCAGAATTCTCCAAGAACTGAGGCAAAAAGCTGACAAAAATGAGGAAAAAATAGACAAATTCATGGAAAATACAGACAAAAAATTGGAAGAATTCAGGAAAATAATACAGGAACAAAATGCCAAAATAAATTCACAACTAGGAGTTATACAAAGACAACAATTAGAAATCCAAAAGATAAAGAACAAGATTTCAGAAATGGACGGTGTCACAGAAGGGCTGAGAAGCAAATTTGAAACAGTGGAAGACAGGATCAGTGGAACTGAAGACAAAAACTTGGATACAACTCTGTTTGAGGAAAACCCAGAAAAAAGAACAAAGAAAAATGAAGAGACCCTGAGAGTTATGTGGGATAAAATCAAAAGCAAAAATTTTCGAGTGATTGAATTCCAGAACAGGGGGAAAAATCAGAAAACACAGAGAGGATCGTTGAAGACCTGCTGACAGAAAACTTCCCCAATATCATGAAAGATGAAAAGCTGGCCATCCAAGAAGCTCATATAGGAGAGACCCCAAAAGAAAATCACTAAGGCATATCATAATCACACTCGCCAAAACCAAAGACAAACAAAGAATTCTGAGAGCAACTCGAGAAAAACAAGAAGTCACATACAGAGTAGAAACAATAAGACTAAGCTCAGATTATTCGGATAAACCATGCAGGCAAGAAGGCAATGGGATGACATATATAAAATCTTGAAAGAAAAAATTTCCAGTCAAGAATAATATATCCTGCAAAACTCTTGTTCAAATTTGACGGTGAAATTAGGTCATTTCCAGATAAACACAAATTAAGGGAATATGTAAAATTCAAACCAAACTTACAAGAATTATTGGAGGGAGTTGTCCGATCTGAGGACAAACAGCTTCAGCTCACAGGCAGAATCTAGGATGCAGGATCGTACCAGCCAGATACCAATCTAGGAAATGAACTCTCGAGGATGATGCAAAACCAAAAGAAGTACAACAGGAAATCAGAGCAGTTAATCAGTAAATGACAACATCAAAACAATCAAAGAGGGAATAAACGGCATAGGTATAGAACCTTCTAATGGAGAGGAAAGCAAGGCAATACCAAGTAATTGTAGACTGTTTCAAACTTAGAAAGATAAAGGTAAAATTCATGGTAACCACAAAGAAAGTTAACAAACATACTCATAAAAAAAAGAAGAAAAACATAAAGTCTCAGCAAAAACAAAACCTACAAAAACAAAAGAAATGAAAAAAAAAATCCACAA
>NW_004443949.1:29778161-29828197 GCF_000243295.1 Trichechus manatus latirostris
GTAAGGATATTGTTGTTGTGTTGTGAGATTGTTAACCATTGTCACAGGGCAACATTTGTAGTAACTGTTAAATGAGAAACTACTTTGTTCTGGAAGCCTTCATGTTAAGTGACAGTAACAGCACAATTGGAAGAGCGTAGTCAGTGTCACTGAACTGTGCGTTTAGCAATTTTTGAAATGGTGTATCTTTGGCTATGTGTATTTTCACCAAAAAAAAAAAAAGTTTGAGAAGTTAGAGGGTTGATATGTTGTGGGGTTGTTAACCTATGTCATAAACAATATGTGTACTACTGTTTCATGAGAAACTATTTGTTCTGTAAGCCTTCACCTGAAGTACAATAAAAAAATGAAAAAATTAAAAAAAAAATGATTCTTGTTGGTATTTGTCTTAGTTATATAATGCTGCTATAACAGAAATATCACAAGTGGAAGGCTTTTACAAATAGAAATTTTCTCTCTGACAATTTAGGAGACTAGAAGTCTGGAATCAGAACACCAGCTCTAGGGAAAAGCGTTCTCACTCTGTTGGCTCTGGGGGAAAGTGCCTGTCATCAAGCTCTCCCTGATCTAGAAGCTTCTCAGTGCATGGACCCTGGGTCCAAAGGACTCACTCCACTCCTGCTTCTTCTTTCTTGGTGGTAATGAGGTTCCTCTTCTCTCTGCTGCCTTCCTTCTTTTATATATCAAAAGAGATTGACTCAAGATAACAACCTAATCTTGTAGATTGTGTCCTGCCTCATTAGCATAATTGCCTCTAATCTTTCAATCTTTCCTCATTAACATCAGAGAGGTTAGGATTTACAACACATAGGATAATTACATCAGATCACAAAATTGAGGACAACCACACAATACTGGGAATCATGGCCTAGCCAAGTTGACACACATTTTTGGGGGACACAATTCAATACATAACAGTTTTGTTTCTGAAAACCAGTGCAATCATCTGTTAAGAGGTGGTGGCAATGTTTAGTTTATTTAGGGTACTGGAGATCAGACATCTTAAGAAAGGGATGCTAAAATGTAAAAGAAATATTAATATAAATATTTGCATTACCTTCAGCAACAGAACCCTGAAGGTAAACAGTCCAGTGGATTCTAAGAAGTCAGTGGAAGAAAACCTTTCACTGGATAAGTCAGTAGAATTCCAGATGGTCAGCAAGTATATTCATTAGCCTTTCGAATGTGATTTTTATCAAAAAGATACCAGAGGGTTTTGGGGAACAATTGTGTAGGAGTTGTTACTGATCACTGCACATATATTTCCTATGGAGGGCAGAATTTTGTCCAAAGTCACCTGGTTGCACAGCCCAGTTCTTTGAGTTTCTTGCAAGTCTAGAGGCAGAATGTTGATTCTCTTGGTGATGTTGTGCACAATCTTGGTTTCCTCTTTCATAACGGCATGTAAGACCAGAACATTTTGCCTGACTTCTTTAGTGGCTTTCTTATGCTGGATTCTCTAGAAGAGCAAAACCAGTGAAGTGTACATGTAAATAGAAAGAGATTTATTTTAAGGAAATGACTCACACAATTGTGGAGGATGACAAGTCCCTAATCCATGGGTCAGGCAGCAGGTTGGAGGCTTTTCCTGACTCATGTGGTTGCAAGGGCTGACAAACCCAGAATCTGCAAGTCAGGTGTCAGGCTGTTGGCTCACGGGGTTGTGGGAGCTGATGAATCCAAAATCTGCAGGTCAGGCAGCAGGTTGAAGGTTTCTCATGTCCCAAGAACCAGAAGTCAGAGGCTGACGATATAAATGCGGGATCAAGAGAGAGCTAGTTTGCCAGAATATTTGTTTATATCATGAATGCAGGCCACCCCCTCCCCAAGGAAACACCTCTTCCAACCAGTTGGCTGCTCACACAATATCACAAAATGAGAGGTGATACATACTGTCTGCCAATCCACGAAAAATTATAGCCTAGCCAAGTTTGCAAATAACATTAACCATCACAGTGGCCCAGACAGTGGATTGACCAGGGAAAATTCTAGCCCGTGCAAGGTTTGCTGTGGTGATGTCTTTTAAGGTTCATATCTAATTGTCAGCATCCAGCTTACAGGGTTTCAGATCTCATGGAAAAGAACCAGCTGCAAGGCAAACGAGAAGCCCAATAGAGATTTGAGCAGTTAGATTTTAATACCCATTGACTGAATCAGTTGAGCTGGAGAAAAACTAAAAACATTAGTTTGGAGAGTTAAAGAGAGATACTGAAGGAAACTGGAGGAATTTTATTTTGGGGCATGGTAACAAGATCCAGTCCAATTTGTAGGTAGGTATGCACACTGGTTTTTCCATAAAGAGGAAGTCATTTAATTATTCAACAGACAAAATAGAGTTTGCAACCAAAGAGGAGCAAAATAGTGCAAAGACATCTAACGGGCCAGAATCTGAGAATACAGAGGGGTGTGTTACAGAGGATGTATAGTTTTTCACTGAAACACAAAATTGTTCATTTCATTCTATCCCTTTTTGTTAAAACAAAACAAAACAACAACAACAAAACTCAAAGAAGGATTATTCTTTATAAATAAATATTTATAAAATAAGGCTGACCTCATTAGATTTGTCCTGATTATTTTCATAGGTGCAGGAAGAATGATTATTTACCATATAAAAACTCATTGCCATTGAGTGGATTCTGACTCATAGTGACCCTATAGGACAGAGTAGAACTCTCCATCGGGTTTCCAAGAAGCAGCTGGCGGATTCAAACTGCCGACATTTTGGCTGGCAGCCAAGCTCTTGACCACTGCACCGTCAGGGCTCCAATTTATCATAGAAACCAAAAAAAAAAAAAAAAGAAAGAAAGAAAGAAAGAAAAACCCACAAACCCCTTGCCATCAAGTCAATTTCGACTTATAGCGACCCTATAGCACAGAGTAGAACTGCCACATAGGGTTTCCAAGGGGCAGCTGGTGGATTAGAACTGCTGACCTTTTTGTTAGCAGCCAAGACACAGGGTTCCAATTTACCATATAGCCCTCTTAAATTTACTTTGGTGTATGTTTTCATAAGGAATCTCGGATTGTACTTTTAAAATTCTTTTGAGACTAGGAAGTCAAACCAAGAACTAGGAATCAGAGTTTACTTGTAGCACCTACTAATTTGGGTAAATTCTTCTCTTCCTGAAGTCCCCAAATTTCTGGACTTAGCAGGAAGTGAACTTCCTTATCCACCTGTAAGCCTGGGAACACTGTAAGCCAGGTACCAGACTAGCATTATTCCCAAGAATTAAACATTGGCTCCGTAAATCCAATCTTAGATTCTTAAAAGTGTCTGGTCATATCTGATTAAACGAACATCATTCTCAAATATGACATTCCAGACAAAGACTTGATTGTATAACCAATGTTTCTAATATTGTCCTGGTAAGAAAAATGACAAATTCTTATTGTACTTGTGGAAACAAATGAAGAGGACCACTTAAATGAGAACAAACAAAAGCTGTTTACTAAGAGCTTTCTATAGCAAGGGAGTCAGCCACCATCACTTGCATCTGACAGAGGTTCAAAGGCAGGCAGGAAAATGGGAAAGTTTTATATTGGCGGTGGGGGGGAAGGAAGCCTTCACGTGTATTCTGATGGGAGCTGGTTGACCTCCAGCCTGCCTGGGGAAGCTGGAGGCAGGCTAACTGGAAGCGGAGCATCCTGTGTGATTGACTTAGGGGAGCATATATGGTTTTTTCTAGTTGGTCCTGATGTGAAAGTAGGGTCAAAAAAAACAAGAAACGTTAAGTATAGTAAGGCCAGTTCTCTTACACATTGCAACTCTGATTATATACTTAGCTAAATTTTCTTATACTTTTCTATTTAAAATCACAAATCAAAAGCCAATTCATCATTTTAAATCAGAATTTGTGAACTAGGCTATGTCAATATGATGATGCACAATTCTTAGGTTCTTTTTGGTAGATAATGATAGCCACATAGAAATTTGAGGCAGAGGAGTGTTAACTGGTCTGCCATAGTTTTGCTATGGTGATATAAGGGAAGCAAGACTCAAACTAAATTCTTCAAGGTATCAGACATTTCTTAAGCAAACACTGACGTCCAAGCAGGCACAAAACGTTTTACCCAATGTTGTTGCTTTTGTTAGCGGCCATTGAGTTTGTCCCCGATCATGAGAATCTATGCACAACAGAGTGGAACGCTTCCCTGTCCTGCACCATCCCCACGATTGGTTTTGGATCAGGCAGACGTGATCCACAGGGTTTTCACTGGCTGATTTTTGGAAGTAAATCACCAGGCCTTTGTTCACAGTCTTCCTTAGTCTGGAAGCTCCTCTGAAATCTGTGCAGCACTACAGCAACACATAAGCCTCCACTGACAGACTAGTAGTGGCTGCACTTGAAGGGCCCTGGCCAGAAATCGAACCCAGGTCACATGCGTGGAAGGTGAGAATTGTATCATTGAACTGCAAATACCCGCTTCACACAGCATAAGCCAAACGAAGTCCAGATCTCTGTCCCTTACGTGAGTTCGACCATCCCTTTGAACAAAAGGTTCACTAGGTTAGGTAAGACAACCTTCTAGAAGCAGGGATCTAGTACTTTTATAGTCAGTACCAGAAAACCAGAATTATTCCTACAGCAATGGTTGGACACTGGATTATATAATGTGCCAACTTTAAGGTACAGGCCACAGGCCTTGCTTGGTAGGTTCTTTCCTGTTCGGTGGTGGGCATTGTCTCTAAAACATCTTAGCTAACTCACTAAATTAAAGACATTGAATTTCACCACTGAAAGCCCATACCTAACATTAGCTTGTTAATTATTGTTAATTCACAAGCAAACTAAATTCATTCCTTTAGAGTCTTTCTCCTAGTATTGAACCCACAATAAAAATTCCTCTATTCAAATCTCTTCATTTTTTAATTAAAATAAAGAGAAGGAAATGTCAAGATGATTGTTCTAAATCATTAAGCCATTAAACAACATCTTATATTTTAAACTCTCACAGTAGTCTATATGGATGCAATAATTACAGACTTATTATAGTAGGATTTTCTGAAATTTCCCTTCCTGAATAGTATTAAAAAAAAAAAAAAAACCCATTGCTGTTGAGTAGATTCTGACTCATAGCAACCCTCTAGGACAGAGTAGAACTGCCCCATAGTTTTCAAGGAGAGACTGGTGGAATCAAACCGCCAACCTTTCGGTTATCAGCTAAGCTCTTAACCACTGAGCAACCCTATGTTCAATATTGTCACCTTGATTTTTTTTTAAAGGTAATCTTTAAAAGGAGTAGCAAGCTCAAATTCCCATGACAATTTGCTGTGTTGCTATTTAAAGGAGGTGCATTACCATTTTCAGTGTGTTAAAATATAATTTATTGGTATTTTTCTTATTAGAAATCTTTGGTAATTCTTTCAGATTCCTAGAGTTCTTTTGCAAAAGGGTATAGTAATTGCTTGAGATGGTTATCTTAGTTATCTAGTGCTGCTATAACAGAGATACTACAAATGGATGGCTTCAACAGAGAGAAGTTTATTCTCTCACAGTCCAGTAGGCTACAAGTCTGAATTCAGGGCATCAGCTCCAGGAGAAGGCTTTTTCTCTCTCGGCCTTCTCATCAGTGTTCCCCCATACTAGAAGCTTCTTGGCTCAGGGACCCCGGTCCAAAGGACACGCTCTGCTCCTGACACTGCTTTCTTGATGGTGTGAGGTCCCCCTGGGTCTCTGCTCGCTTCTCTCTTTTATATCTCAAAACAACATTGCATTAAGACACTAATCTTGTCAACCTCATCAGTATAACCTCATCACAGTGATAGAATTTACAACACATAAGGAGATCACATAAAATCTCATCATAGTGATAGAGTTTACAACACATAAGGAAATCACATCAGATAACACAATCATACAATACTGGGAATCATGACCTAGCCAAGTTGCTACACACATTTTTGGGGGGATACAATTCAATCCATGGCAATGGTTATTGAAGTTTTAATGTCCACCAACATTGTAACTGTATTTTAGCTAAGAAAAAATAAATTCAGTGTTACCACTTCCAGCATTGATCACCTATCTAATACTAGGAAAGATACAGCCTTCATTTCTGACTCTTAAAATAATTATCTTGTTTCTGTTTCTCTTGTTATCATTATAATAAAAATAATTTTGTATTATAACAATTTTGTTCTATTTTCCTTTTATTGTGTAGTCTAACAAAAATTTTTTAACCCTCACAAGCCGTATAAAATAGGTATAAGCTCCTATATGTGAAGGAAGTTGTTGCCCTTTATGATGATTTAATACAGTACCTGCAAAAAGTGAGCATATAGTATAAATTAGTCATTATAATTATTAGACATATATAATAATTACAATAAGTAGATTATTTAATTTTTAATGAAATTGGATTTTGTTTTTACTCCTTATAAAATATCTCAACTATGTTTTACTACTGTTTCAATATGTTTCTATTTTGTTTATAGGAGAAACATCACTGGTTGTTTTGTTTTGAGAATTGTACTTTCATATTTATACCTTTGTCTTAGTTAAATGTCATGTACTGTCATAAATTATAATGTTCCCATATTTGATTGGAAAAGTCATCCAATTCCTCCTAATAACAGAGCCATGGTTTATCTTTAAGTGGCTGTAAGGTAATAATAAAGCAGTTTTTGTGTGCGTGTGTGTTTTCCTATGTTGTTCGTAGTTGACGATAAAAAGAAAAGTTGAAATACTCATTAAATTGTATATCTGAGAGACTTTATAAAACAATCTTCAATAGCAAGTAAGAAAGAAACAAAACTGAGCAGTAAATTAAGCAAAAAAATTCAAATGAATTGCTTATTGCCTGGAAAATCATGAAGAAAAGGGATAAGAAAAAATTGTTGTTTGTCAACTAAGCTTTGCTTACTTTTCTTTTTTGTTTTGTAAAGGCTATTTGAGGGGGATAGTATTTTTTTTTTTTTTTTTTTTTTTGTAGGACAATGATGATAATTATCTTTAAGCTTCATTTCCCTTTTTGCCAGGGTATGATATATTCACTTAATAAATTGACCAGTGCCCCATTTTAACTCTTCCCGTATGCCATCCTACTACTACCACATATGTGTGTGCTGATGTTATTGAAAATACAACACTGCTCATTCTCCCTCTCTCTCTCTTCTTCAGTAATAGAACTCCATTTCTTCTAGAAAAATATTCCTACGTTTCACCCCATCCATCATTTGGGTTGTCAAGAACTGTCATTTATATTGACCTGTAAAAGTTAACTAGTACAGTATTAGTTACTTCTCCATAGCTGACCCTATCATTTACTCAAACGTCATGAAATTAGATGATAACAGGACCAGGATTTCAGCAGATAACCTACGATCATCTCTAGTGGAGTTTAAAAGGATCCCTAGTGGCAGAGGGTTAAGTGGTGGGCTGCTAATCAAAAGGTGGGCAGTTCAAACCCAGCAGCCACTCAACTGAAGAAAAGACATGGCCATCTGCTTCTGTAAAAGATTACAGCCTTGGAAACCCTTATGGGGAAATTCTACTCTGTCCTATAGGATCGCTATGAGTTGGAATTGACTCAGTGGCGCACAGCCACAACAGTAGAGTTTAACACAGATACTTGAGATTCTTCTAGTATCTAAGTTTTAGGATATCTTTGGTGCTAGAGATAAAATTCCAAGGGTTGCTAAAGTGGGTTCCTTTATTATACGTCAAGGCCACAAGAAATGGAGAGCAGGTGCAGAATGATGTTCCATATCTGTTTAACAATCTTCAGACCTCCAGGTAAAGAAAAGCACACAAACACACACACACACAAGCATACACATGATACATGTTGCCTAATCAGTACTTTTCAAATTATCTGTGACAAGGCCTCATTTAAAAAAACAAAAAACAAAAAACTGGTGTAAAGCAATTATTTTGTAAAAGCAAAAAACAATATTCTATAAAAGTTTCTAAATCTTTATCTATTTTTGTACTTACTTTGTCAAAGTCCTATACCAAAGGATTCATGTCAGACCACACTTTGAGGAGCACTGGTCAGAATATGTTATTCCCATGGAAATGACACTATCTCTTTAGGAATTAGGTCTTACTGCAAGGACCAAAATAAAAGTGTCTTAAAGAGGGGAGATGATAGGGCTATATTTTTATCTGATGCATAGTCTGTAGGTATGCAGACCAGGGCAGGTATGAAAGCTCTTCTTCATGAAATTTTCAAACATCTATGCCCCTTCCACTCCATTGTTGTGATATTCTGTGACTGTATCTATTTGTCCCTATGATGCAAGATGATGATTCAAGCTCTTGTCATCATATCTGTATAAAGGAGGCAGGAAGAAAGGAAGGAAAATAAAAAGAGGAAATAGACTAGCGTCAGCTGTCTTGTGAAGAAATTCCAAGCAGCTGACTTATGGTCCTCTTGTTTTTATTCCATTAGCCAGAAATTAGTTACGTGGCCACAATTTAGGAGAAGAGGTGTGAAATGTGATCTTTATTGTGTGGCAGGCTTGATTATCTTAACTGAACAGAAGAAGAAATTTCAAGTAATTCCTGCTACATCATTAAATAGATACAATTTAGTATTTAAAAGAGGCTACCACCATCATGCATTTGATTCATTATTTTAAAACTCTATCTAAAGTTTATTTGCCCTTCAAGACTTCTTGAAATAGTAGAGAAGTACTATTTTTTTCCGAAATTGAAATTACTGGAGCTCAGTTTCTGATTATACTCAGCTCATTCCAAGAAATAAAAAGTAGATTTAATTTTAGTGCAGTTCAGTGACTCCCTCTATGAGATATGAGTGATAAAGTTTATTTCATCGCCTCAGTGACTTTGACATCACTGGACAATCATTTCCCCAACAGTGTCATTTACTGAAGAGACAAAAGGAAGATGATGCAATATTACCATTTTCACTTGCCAAAAGCATTTGACTTCTGGGATGCATTAAGTACTGCCACGGCAAATTTCATGGTCACTGGTGATATTCAGGATAAACTTTTATAACATATGCCCTTTAAAGACCTAATTCAAAAAGACGGTGCTTAAAGACACCTAGAGGACTTATTTTTTGCCTAATAAAATTTTAAAAATTCACAATTTCCTAAAGCTGTTATCAACAGAACTCGCTAATCAAAATGCACCACTATAAAGAGTATAATTATATTTATTTTAAAATTTTTAAAGATTACGATGATTGAAAGAACAGACTAGCTCTCTGAGCCTGAGAAAAGGCTCATCATACTTTTTTTTTTTTTTGCCTTCTCAGCAGTTTTTCCCCCCTGCCCTCCCCTCCAAGAATGAGTTCAGATCAAGGAAAACCTGATCCCTTAGAAAGAAAGAACGGTAGCATGAATAGAAGAAATTAGAGGACACTGTATAGATGACCACCAAGCGTCTGTCAGTTTGTAATAATGTGGTGGCTTACGTATTGCTATGATGCTGCAAACTATGACACCAGTATTTCAAATACCAGCAGGGTCACCTATGGTGACAGGTTTCAGTAGAGCTTCAAGATAGACTGGGAAGAAAGACCTAGAGATTTATTTCTGAACATAAGCCAATAAAAATCTTATGGATCACAAGAGAACACTGTTTAACTAGCTTGTTTTGGACACATCATCAGGAGGGATCATTCGCAAAGGGAAGACACCGTGTTTGGTGAAATGTAGAGGGCCGATGAGGGCGTGAGAGACCTTCAGTGAGAAAGATGGGCACAACTGCCACAGTGATAGACTGGAATATGCTGGGGATTGTGAGTACGACACAGGCCCAGAGAGTTTTGTTCTGTTGTACATTAGGTCATCATGAGCCAGAGCTGACTTGCAGGCAGCCAACAACAACAGCATTTAAACCACAGTTATTAAGCGTGAATAATTGGTGATATAAATACTCATGTATTAGATTGAATGAGTTTCCATAGTACTTTTGTCTTTCTAAGATTGGCTAAATGCCTTAAGTAGGCATCTTCTCACATTGTAGCTCTAAGATCTGAATCAAATTTGGGGTTCAGAGAGAAACAGTTCAGTAGGTAAGAGATGAGTATATCTTAGATGAAGTTAGTGATAGTAAAGATGAAAGATGTAAGGTTATTCTTCAGAGCTTACATCAAAGGACTTGGAAAACGGGTTGAATATAGAAGAAAGAGAGGTAAAAAGAGCCATGCCTGAGGTTCTTGGCTCATAGAACTAAATAGATAGTGGTGCTATTAACTGAAATAGGAAAAACTACAAGAGGTTCATATTTTGAGTCAAGCGTTGAGCACAGTTTTGGAATGTAGCATATAGCATTAGTATACCACACAATACCAAAATAATAAATCTTTAGGATAAAAAAAACAGGAGTTATCTAATCCAAAATTTTAACCCATGATAGCTATACTGTTTCTGTTTGAATGTTTCTGTTTGAATAATATTCTCAGTTTAACACACACAAATACTTTTTACACTAGGCATTGTTTTTATATTCTGTTTTATGATGGGACGTCACCTTTTTGGAGATGATAGTAACAACTTTGGAAGTAAAATAGATTTGTATAGAACTTATTCTACCCCTTCAAGAAGATACTGATATTTCTTAATGAAATATTTGTTAAATATATTTATAATAAAGCATTTATTTATTTCAGTTTTGCTTTTTATCACACAATACACACTGTAATAAACATTCTTATATATGCACATATGTAAATATACATATGTGGGTGTATGTATGTGTTTATAGATAGATAGATGATAGATAGACAGACAGATATGTCTCCTAGGTTATGTCCTTTCCATTTAATTACAACTTGTTGGTTTTTATACCATCCATAAATATTTGCTTGTTTTTGGGTAGTGTCATAACCTAAACCCATACACACTTGGATCATAAAAAATATAGCTTAGGATATTATTCACAGTCATGTTAATTAATTCTGTTTTGAGAATAGGTACTGATGTTTTTTTGGGGGAGGGGATAGATTATTTTACGTATTATGTGTTAAGTCAGAGCTGTGAAGGGTCTGAGATTTTGTTGTGCTTACAAGATAACAAATTAGGCTGCCACAGTCTCTTATGTATGCTGACAGAAAACACAGATCATTGGATCAGAGAAATAGACCACCTATTACTAACAGCAAAAAGGTCAGCCCAAATCAACATCATAGTGCTAGGTCACTAAGCCCCAATCCTCATAGTGAAAGCCAGATCTGGACATACAGTGGGTTTTTATCTCAGGAAAGAAATGTCAAAATTATAATACTCCGAGATTATATTGGGACAGCTGGCATGTCTTTCTGTTTTCTCATCAGGTGAAAGAAACCTTATCTTTAATCTGGAATGCCAAAGAATACTTTATGGTGAAGGGAGGTAAATGTTTCTAGGCTTATTACCCTGAAATGTAAGCAACTGCCTCAGGGTGGTGGGGGCGGTCTCTAGGTTTGCCATTCTAGAATATAAGCAAATCTTCTTCAGGAATAGAATGTATCCTGGAATGTCTTCAAGGAAGACAATATTTTCTATCTTTATAATAGCTTGCCTAGCTTTACTATGAAGACCTGGAATGTGCAGAAACACCAAGACATCCAGGAAGAATTGTCTCCTGACATTATGTTAATACTAGAATCAATTACATTTTGAAAATTATAAACTCATACTTTTCCACTGAAGATTTTTTGAGACACTAAAATTTCTTAATTTTCTACATTATTTTATGCAGTTATCCTTCACTTATTTAAAATATTACTTTGCACTGGCGAAACAATAATGGGTGTAATGATACAGGGCCACTTTACTCGTGGAGCTTACCATCAAGTGGTGAAGTCTAATGTATAAATAATCACACAAATTAATGGAAAATCACAAATGTAGCATGGTCTACCTGTAGGATTTGACAGTCACAAAAATCAGATAAAGATTCCCTGAAGCACAGACAGAATCTGTGAATATTGTGAGATATTACTGCCATAATTAAATTACTAATGAGATGACCTTGAGTTAATCTAAAGAGAGATTATCAGGGCGGGCCTTATCTAATCAGGTAAGTTTTTAAAGAGACCAGTTTTTCCCTGCAGTTAAAGAATTAGAATGTGTCAGAGGGGCTATGGAGGAGTTGTCATAGAAGGTCTCTCAGAGTGGCCTCTAGGAGTTGATAACAGCCCTAGATTGATAGCTAGCTTGAAAGTGGGGCCTTCAACCCTACAAGAGGAAGAACTGAATTCTGCCAATAACTTGAATGAGCTAGGGAGAGCTGCAGATGAGAATCACAGCTTCCGTTGATACCTTAATTTCAGCCTGGTAAGAATTGAGAAAAGGATCCAGCTAGGCTGTGCCTGGACTCCTAACCAGTGGAAACTGAGATAACAAATGGGTTCTCTTTTAAAGACTTCTTGTAAGACCCAAAATTTGTGGTAACTTGTTATGAAGCAACAGAAACTTTGTGTGTGTGTTCTTATTCATATATGTTTATAAGAGCTAATAGAGACTATTTTCCCAATGATTTTTGTACATTTGTACTCAGCTGAACAATTTATATGTTTGACGAACTTGTATTTAAATATATGTTAATATATTCATTTATTCATGTGTATGTATGCATTCACACTTCTGCACGTATAATGTATTCCAGGATGCACTTGCATATGGATAGAACTATATGTACACGTGGTTGGATATGTCTATATTAATGCCTATAAAGTCTCCACATGGTCAAGGACTTTAAATAACAATGTTAGTTGACTGAATGAAGAGATAAATTTATGAAATGAATGTAACTAATATGTATCTCTTTCTATTTCAAGATATTTATTACATTTCACAAGAATAATGTCTATTTGTATGAAAGAAAACAATTATGTTTTTATTAAATAGTTTTAAAATACTATTAGCTTCACAGAGTAAAATACAGGTCCTCTGTTTAATCTTAGCAGATTTTGATTTGCCAAAGTGAACTTTTCCATTGATGAAGAAAGTAAGAATTTTTACTTCTCTTTCAGGAAGAAAAATAGCACTAGGTGAATATAGAGTTCTTTGTTAGTGTATTGCATATGGAAACTTATTTCCCTGAAGATGTTGAGGGCTTGACAATTACATGTTAATGATTATAGCAGTCCCTTTGATGAGTTAGAGCATAAAACAATCCATGAAAGGAAAAAAAGAAAAAAGAAAGGTAATTCAGAATATTAGATTATTATGAAACCTAATACTGTATTTTTACGTAAATAACGCACAACTTCTGTATTTGTTTGCCAACTGCTGTCTCCTCTGGTGAGGTATTTTTATAAGCGCCTCTGTGCCAATATTTTTTAACATATTGCTGCAAAAAAAATTAGCACAGCACACTTACTAAAATACTTCGCAGGGGGAGGGAGCGGTCATACAGCCATTAAACAGCTAAATTTGTTCAGAATTCAGGGCTCAGTTCCTGTAACTATCCTACCATAAATCAGCCCACATAATCAATGCACTTGAACTTTTGACATATAAGGAAATGTTGATAGGAAATAATTTTTTCATTTAAAAAATAATTATTGATTGACTTTGAAATCATTATGCTCATTGCAATTTTTAAAAAGAAGTCAATAGAAGGGAAAACAAAGCAATAGACTAAAACAAGGAGGCATTACTTAATTTGTCCACAAACAAATCTTTTTACTTGCAAAACGTTTTTGCAAAGTAGTTGTAAAATGTTAAGTCTCCTCTCAGAACAAACTGAAGAATTGACTGATAAACAGTGCAGCTCTAACTCTTTAAGTGAATTGGATTTTCGGAGGGCTTGATGTTTTGTCGCCATAGAATCAATGATTCACCCTTTTTCTATGTGGGAACAGTTGAATTAGAGATCGTGCCTCCCTTTCCCAGTCCTTTATAAAGCCTAACAGAGTAGCCAATCAATGTCAGTTTGTGTGTAACATTTCCAGGTGAGTTCCTAGGAATCAGAAAAAGAGAACAGCATGGAATCTAGGAGCCAAGAGCTGCTCCTTAAATGATGTTAAAGAAGAAAAGAACTATGTGCTTCTTACTAGCTGTTCTGAGAGTAGCAAGCAGAGGAATCTTTAGCAAACTAAATATTAAATGAAAGTTAATGGGTCTTTCTGTAGAAGCAGAAACAACATTTCTTGGAGAGGAAGCAATCAGGCAATTAATTGTCGATAAATGAGTTGAGAGCAGAAATGCAGAAAATCAGACTAGTGTCTCAGTTTAAAGTAAAGATGACAGGAAAGCAATCAGAGAAGCAAATCATTTCATCATATCTTTTCATACTGAGTTTTCAGGTTAGAAAATGATACAATTAAATGTAATTATACCCTGACAAACTTGGCATTATAAACAACAGAAACCACAAAAACTTACTGTTTCTAAAAATATTCTATTGTAGTCAATGTGATGACACAATATGGATTTATGCAAATCCTTTTGGTTTTTCAAAATGTATTCATTAGAACATAATTTATGATTAATTTTTAAAGGTATTGATTGTTTCTGTAGGAAATTGAGTATAAAAAGTTAGATACACAGTTTTATTTGAATCAAAAAATCTCAGATCCTTTAATAATGAATCTACTAAACCAGTAGATTTGGAGTCTTCCTTTATCCTTCAGGAAACCCTGGTGGCATAGTGCTTAAGAGTTCGGCTGCTAACCAAAAAGTCGGCAGTTGGAATCCAACAGGGGCTGCTGGGAAACCATATGCGGCAGTTTGACTCGGTCGTATAGGGTTGCTAGGGGTCAGAATCAACTCGAGGGCAACAGGTTTACCCCTCATGTCCAAAAATGAAGACTGATGTTTCTTGCTTTGGCTTTTTATCATTTAAATGAAGTGAAGACTCAGATGGGGACTTCTAGATCTTAATTCTCAGAAATTCTCTTTTATAACGCTTTAATAGCATCCTCCTCATCATTTTTATCAGTAAACCATTTGCCATCAAGTCAGTTCTGACTCATGGCAACCTCACGTGTGTCAGAGTGTACTGTGTCCATAGGGTTTTCAATGGCCGATTTTTCTGAAATAGATCACCAGGCCTTTTGTCCCCGTTGCCTCTGGGTGGACTTGAATCTTTAACATTTCGATTAACAGCTGAGTACATTAACTCTTTGCACCACCCAGGGACTCCTCTCCATTTTTACTCCTTTCTTTTTAATGATATTGACACTGTTTTTAGTGATACTGGCTTCATTTTATATACAAATATGCGAAGTTGTTGTGTGCCATCGAGTCGAATAATAGTTTTAATTAATCCACATGGATTAATTATATATGCAAATATGCAATAATAGCTTTAATTTTAGGAAAGTTCTTTATATTCTATGACTGTTGCTTGTGTGGGGCTGTAGAGAAAATGGTTTTATGCTTCTACATAGTTAGAGTTTTATAAGCAAAGTAACCTGGGACCTGGGCCAATGGACAGGCCTTGGAAGTTATTAAATAGACAGTATGATGTTTACTTCCTGGAGCTATATGTTTACACATTCACTGGGGGGTGGAAGGGAGGAAGAAACATTCTAGGGGTTGAAAATCTGGAGATATTTGTCATCTTCACCATGGAAATACATTAAATATGTTTAAATGATTTCAAGTGAATTATAGCCATGCATTCACACATTCTTTTATTGTTCATTTACTCATTTCTTATCAAACACATACTGAGTACCTGTTCTGACTGCTAAATCCTAGAGATAGAAAGGAAATTAGGACAAGTTTTTATCCTTAAGGAACCTGTTGATGAGATAGTAAAGTCAGGCTTGAAAATGTCCCAAATGTATTTAAATATTATTTATCCCAGGCTAGAAGTTTGTATACTATACATAGTATAAGGGGCAAAGTAGACTTATCCACTGGGAAAGGTTGCAAGAGATATAAGGTTCAGATACAGAAGGGAGAAACAAGGGCAGGTGCTAAAATGCAGAAATATTTCACTGGATAAAATAGTTAAAATGAATTTAACATTGTAGAATAAGCTGTTAAGTGGAAAATATCATGTGATATTTTATTCCATGGTCTTCAATTTACTTCTAAATATTGCTTTATCTCGTAAAAATCTTTGTGCTTAGTATATAGAAAGTGTTAAGTAGTTGAAAAAAATATCCTAAAAGAATAGTTCTTGGTTTAAAAAATTAAAGGCTATGTGATTTTGAAAATTCATGATTAAACACAAGATGTGTGTGTTGTTGTTGTTGTTAGCTGCTGTTGAGTCGGTTCCAACTCACAGTAACCCCGTGTACAGCAGATGTGATGTAAAGAGTCATTAATTAAAAGTACTGTCCATAGCCATCTTGAAAGGAGAGCATCTGGCATTCCACAAGTTACATTTTATAATGCTAGTTATTCCATATTCCTTAACACATACACCAAACCAAATCAAACCTGTTGCTGTCGAGGCGATTTCGACTCATAGCGACCCTACAGGATAGAGCAGAACTGCCCCACAGGGTTTCAAGGAGTGGCTGGTGGATTAGAACTGCCGACCTTTTGGCTAGCCACCAAGCTCTTAAGCACCACAGTACCAGGGCTCCTAACACGTATAGGTCCAAGAAATAACGTTACACAAAAATAGAATTAATAAAATAGAAGAAAAAAGAATGATAGATATAACTGTCATTTGACAAATTAGACAGATTGGGTAAACAGAGGGTTAGAAAAACATGTCAGTTTCATAGTAAGGATTATAATTGTAAATTGAAAGAACTGATGACTAAAAAACCTTAAAATTCTAGGGCAATAACAGGATTTTGACTTCTTTCTAATATAAGATAGTCTAATTGCAAAGAGATAATCACTTCAACTTAATCACAAACCACATCATAGCTCGTAACCTAAGAATGCCAGTGGTTGGCATTACTATCTGAAAAGACCAATTACCAAAAGTAAAACAATTGTCCAGTGCTGTCGTTCAGAGTGATGGTAGAGACCAGATTATGTAGTGATGTTCAATGGAAGCAGCAATCCACCGCATGGGATGACACTCTGAGAACACGGCTCAGAATCCAATAACTTTACCAAGTGGCATCGTCAAGAATCTCTCGTAAGGAATCTGATTAGGAAATACCTGGGAACCATTCAAGATGGGTCTTCACATACTTTGACTATATGATCACTTGAAATCTCAGCCACCAAAAATGTAGCTACTAATGCTCACGGTGGTTTACTATTGTTATTTAATTGCTTACTTAATAATAGTAAGCTGCCATGATTTTGAGGGTCATTTATGTACCGGCAATTCTCAAATCACTTCATTTAGCATTTACAACAATCTGGGAAATTAGTTATTATTGTCTTCCTTTCGCAGAATAAACAGAGATACATGAAAGTTAAGTAACAGACAAATTTTATACAGGGATTCTGATATTTGAAATCTGGTCTATTGGAGACCAAAGATAGAACTGGTCTCATTCTTCTCTGCTTTGTACTCAGCCATTAGCTCTTTCCAAGACAGTCAAAAACAGTTTTCTCAACATCAAGCACCCTTTGCCGTCAAGTCTATTCCGACCATAGCAACCCTACAGGACAGAGTAGAACTTACTCACAAGGTTTCCTAGGCTGCAATCTTTAAGGGAACAGATCTACACGTCTTTTCTCTCACAGAGCAGCTGGTCAATTGGAACCGCTGACCTTTTGCAGAAGAGCACTTAATCATTACACCACCAAGGCTACTTGCATCTAGAACCAAAACCTGTTGCCACCAAGTGGATTCTGACTCATAGGGACAGTGCCCAAAAAATAGAAAGTACTCAATCAATATTTGTGTGAATTATTTTATGATATGAATAGAATATGAATAAAGGATAATCAGAATAGTCTTTACTCTCATTTACAAAGGAATGGATTCCAAATTAAGATTGAATACAAAAGTGATAGTCTCCACAATGCCTACCAAGCAATGGAAAGTGGTAGACCCTCTTTAAATTAGTATGTTTAAAGTGTACTTTTCCTTTTGAAATCCTACTTTTCAAGCATATTTTCTACTATTCCCCACTCTACTCCTCTAAACTTATTTCAATATATAAAATAACTCTTTGACTGAAAATATGCTTCTCAATTTAAATAATTTACTTCTATTAGAAAAGAAAATCAGTAGTTAAATTAGTTATTGCATTTTTAGTTTATTTAGTTTTTGCTAACACAATGTATGGCTTAAAGAAATACAACTTTGATTTTTACTAATGTCTCCTGGTTTCACATACTTGGAATAAAGTGCAGTCAACTCTTGTTAGTCAATTGGCATTTCTATCAGTCAATACTATTGATCACAATCAGAGTTAGTTATTCAGGTAGAGGGAACATAAATTATAGTAATAACATTTATTTTTAATGATAATAAATTACAACTCTAATTAGCAACTTTCTCATGTGATGGTTTTCATTTGCGAGGATCAGTTCATTGTTATCTAGCGCTTATATGCAATCAATACTCTATTAAGGCCTCAAGCTAATAGTTTGTATGAATCAAAAATTCAAAAGCTCTCCTCAGTGAAGAAAATCATTACCATTATTATCTCGTTGTTTAATATTTATTATGGACCATATTTCTTCACTGAGCTTTGCCATTATTTTGGTTATAAAAATTTCAATAAAATACCTATGGTAAAAATGAGAAAATATCCTCTTTGCATGAGCTTGAAAGGCCATTTTTTAAAAACTTGAGGTTTTCTATATTCTGAATTAGCTGAATCTTGTTTGAAGGAAGGGAATCAGAAAATTTGAGCTTACTAACTTCAAGATTTTTAAATTATGAGAAATATTTTTGCATCCTTCTTGCCTTTTGCTTTGGCCTTATTCCAAATCATTCAATAATCAACACAATTAGCAATAAATATTGTCCTCCATTCTCCCATTTTAAGTAGTGTTTTGATCTAACTGTTTAGGGTATTATAGAACAAAGATAATCATATGTTAACAAATCACATTGTTTGATACAGTCCCATTAAAAAAAAATGGAAGTTCTATAACACTTTGAAATGCAGTGTATGCAAGGACACAAGGGGACTTGAGACAGAGTTGCTTCCCTTGTTAGACTGCCTACTGTCTCCCTCAGTCAAAGGTATGTAAAACAAAAGAGAAATTCTTTTTTTTCTTAATTTCATTCATTCAATCTCCAGTGAGACTTAACATTGTCTTGTGTTGCAGTGAGTCATTTGTGTTGCTTTATTTTGTAATTCCCTCTTTTCCCTAGTACTAAGAACAAAAGCCTATGGCTGACTCACAAGTCCAAATCATATGTCGTAGTGAAAAAACCACTCAGACTCTAAACAAAAATTCAGAGAATTTATTCAGTATAACTAGCCATTCAAATGGGAGAATCATCAGCTCGTCTAAGTGAAAACATGGTGACTCTGATGAGAGGGTCTCGGGTAACAATGATTACAGGTCTGGAAGTCGAAGTTGCAACAAAAATCACCGAATGTTTAAATATTCATTGAAGTCAAGAAAGGGAGGGTCTAGCGAAGCAGGGAAGAGGTTCTCATTGGATATATATGCTTAGTAATGCTTAGGTGGGCTACAGAGATTCGTTACAGAGGCTGATGTGCGGGCACAGAGATTTAGAATCATAATCACAGGATGCTTACAATGCATACTTTCCAGAACAGGTCGTAAAAATGTCTGATTTGATGTGAAACAGTTCTTGGAGATGCTTGATACCCTGGGCCAGCAATAAGACCTTGGCATCAATGTCCCTTTCTTAGAAATGGGTTACTCAAGCAACACTTATCTGGTTGCCTGGGAAATTTATATTGGGTTGGTGCCCAAGGTCTTTTGCCTGAAACTTTGTTTCTACTTCCCTATCATGAAAAGAATATTTCTCAAGGCCATCTTACACAAATGCATCCCTAGGATGCATTTGTTCCACATCCTGACTGGGCCACAGAGGAAATAACTCCCATGGTTGCTAGTTAGATACAGAACCTAAAAAGTAGGCATCATTAACTTTAGTTTGAATTCTGTTGAATACGTTAGAAACATGGATTTAGTTTTCCACATTTTACTTCTGTCAAAGATTTAGGAAAATTTCTCGTTTATATGTGTCATGTGTTTATCTTTGATGAATTACTGTTGCCAAAGGGATAAAATGTAATGATTTTCTTAAGTTCTGGTAATACCTTCAACTTGTCACCTCCAATCCCTGTATCTTGGGATGGGTATTTCAACAAATTAATTTAGGATTTACTCAAGAAATTAAGGATACCTTACCAAAACAAGGGACCCTGGTGGCACAGTGGTAAAGAGCTTAGCTGCTAACCCAAAGGCTGGCAGTTTGAATCCACCAGCCACTCCTTCGAAACCCTAGGGTGAAGTTCTACTCTGTCCCGTAGTGTTGCTATGAGTCGGAATCAACTCAATGGCAATGGGTTTTTTGGTACCAAAACAAGGAGAAATGGACAGTCAGAAACAAGTTTTCTTATAAAACTATGTTTTGGTAGTGTTTCATTTTTTTTTTTTTTCATTTAATATGTATTATTATTTATTTTGTTGGAAGGAATTTTACTGTCATTTATCTTTAGCAGAGTTAAGAGCCTCAATTGTTGAATTGAATATTTCTTTTATTTGAAACTGATCTTTAATGTTAAAGCCTTTTTTATGTTCTTTCTTCTTCCCTTTTGAACTCTCTATCTCTCTTATGGAACTATGTAACTTGATTATTCAACCTTTAAGACAGCAATTTACTTCACTTTAAAGAAAGTCAATCTGTATTACCTCTTAATTTCAATATAGACATACAGATAAACCTTTTATTAAATTATTTGAATGGATTCTAAACATATGCAACCAACCTGTGATCTTTTCGAGAGGGAAACAACATCATTTCACTTCGTAATGCACGTCTGGCACTGAGTGCTGTGTTAATCTTGTTTACTGAATACAATTTTGACTTGGGAAAACAAACAGAAAATAAAATTGACAGTAAATATCACTGAATGGTGGGATTGTGTATGATAATTTTTAATAGCAAAAGGAGAATTTTTTTCTTTAATTTATACAACTTAATTTCCTAATGTTTATTTTTGAATAATTGTATCTATTCTTGTAATGATTCTTGCTCAGAATAAACTCCACTAAAAATTACAGTTGTCAATGAGCATTAACTTATAAAAACTATCAAGAGTGCTCTTTTTTCCAATTGTAAATACTTATGGCTGCAGCCATATAAGACAAAAATCTGAACTAATTACTCAAGGTTTAAGAGAATTTGGATTACAAAATTGGAATGTTTCAACCTTATCTGACTCCTCATCTTGAGAGTATTTGTAACTAAAAACTCTTTAGAGCTTTGAAGATTGTTATCATACAACATATTTCATGTTTTGAGATGTGATTTGCATGCTACTGCTTCTAAAATAGATTTAAATCATGCTATTGTATTTTTATTATCCTTAAAAGTTTCCTATTTTTATCCTACCCTCTTCTCATTATAAAATGCATTCCACCCAACTTACTTTTAAATATAATCTTATTTCTTTATTTAGAGTTTATTTTAGTACATAGTATTTCTTTGATTCTTTTCTTTTTATTGCATTATTTTCTTATTTTGGGCCAAGTACACATTACCTTACATTTCACTATCTGTCTCATTCATATACTACAGCTTCCCTAGTTTTGCTTCTGTGTTTCTTTGCTTCCCTAGTCTGCTCTAGAACCTATTTTAATAGTACATGTTGTGTATAAAAGAGCTGAATGAATAGAAATAGACAATAATTAAAATAACTAAGGCTTTAGTTATTTTAAAAAAAATAGAAAGACTTTTGGAAATTGCTTAATATCAAGAATACCAAAGACTCTAGTGGAAGGAGAAGAGAATGTATAAAAAACTAGGATATAAAACAGAATTTATTATTTAGCAAAGAATAATCAAATAAGAACATATTGAAACATAATGCCAGGTGAGTGATGCCAGTCAATGGGACCTGAATGCTGATCAGAAGTTCTGAGTTGTGATTTAGAGTTTTAGGGTGTTCTTTTAAATTCCCACGTAAATAAAATGGTAAATGGTTTTATTCAATCAACTAAAAATGTATTTTTTCATTGAACAAATACATATGAATTCCCAATTATTGCATAATTTGATAGGAAGTTTTTTTCTTCTCTTTAAAGAAGAGACAAATCTAAGAGCAGTACAAGTGATAGCATTGTCTGCTAGTTAAAAATTTAGTGACATCTGATAATAACTTAACGTGTGTCCTTGGAAAAATTTCTATATCATGTAATGAGGAAAAATATAATATCTATTAATAAAGTTACTGAGAGGATGAAATGAAATCACCATGAATTAGAATCTACTCAACAGCAACTAACAACAACAATGTATGTTGTGATTTGTCATTACTTTTCTTATTGGCTTGAGACTTACTTTGTGGTTGAGGACCTGGCTAATATACAAATCATTACCACCTCACACGTTGCAAAGTAAAGCAATATTATTTGATGGCTCCTTCTCTTCTTCCTTGGGGCCCTGGTGTTTAAGAGCTTAGGCTGCTAATCAAAAGGTTGGCAGTTCAAATTCACCATCTGCTCCTTGGAAGCCCTATGGGGCAGTTCCACTCTGTCCTAGAGGGTCACTATGAGTCGGAATCAACTAGATGGCAATGGGTTTGTTCTTCTTTTCTTTTCTTTTTTTTTAAGTCTCTTCTTCCTCACATTTTAATAGTAAAGTGCTCTAGGACAACTTTTCTGTTTATGTAATCTCTTTACATAATCATCTCTAGTCTTATGTCTTTAAGTACTAGTTATAAGCTTAAACCACAACCCATTTATTTGTCTTACTGTGGTGGCATTCATGTTGCTATGATGTGAGAAGCCATGCCACCAGTATTTCAAATACCAGCAGGGCCCCCATGGTGGATGGGTTTCAGGGGAGCTTCCGGACTAAGATAGATTAGAAAGAAAGGCCTGGTAATCTACTTTTGAAGATTAGCTAATGAAAACATTTTGGATCACAACAGAACGTTTTCTGATTCAGTTGACTTAGACACATCATCAGCAGGAATCAATCACTAGAGGAAGACATCGTGTCTGGCAAAGTAAAGGGTCCTCAGTGAGATGATTTGGCACAGTGGCCACATCGATGGGCTCAAACATACAGACGATCATAGGGCTGGCACAGGACTGGGCGACGTTTTTTTCTGTTGTAATAAGTTCATGATAAGGGGGAGTTGACTGGACAGCAGCTAATAGTAACATATGCTTAATTCACATTTTTATCTTTAGCTCATATTTTTCTTTAGTCCTACAGACTCATATTTTCAACTTTCTTCAGAGTACTTCTAACTGGATATCTAACCAACACCTGAAACTTACCAGGTCCACAACTGAACTCTTGGACTTCTTCAAAATCCAGTCTACTCTTAACGTTTCATAGCTCATTTGATGGTAGCATCCCTCCAGTTACTCAGCACCGTCTTTGACTTCACTCTTCCTCCCTCAGCTCTTATTCATCTGGAAATCCCATTGATTCTTCTTTCAAAATATATCCCTACACCAATAACTATTCACCATCCTTATGAACTTTAGTCAAAGCCATCATTTCTCTTCCAGATTATAGTAACAGCCTCATATATATACATGTGATTTCCACACTTGTCCCTCTATAGACTATTTTCTAAAGAGTTACGGGAGTAATTCTCTCAAAATACAAGTCATACCATGCCACTCATCTGCTCAAACTCAGAGTGAAAGCCAAATGCAATTACTATTCTGATATCATCTTTTGCTAATCTCCTCTGGGTCACTGTACTCTTACAATACCTTACCAATTCTAATTTTATTTTTTGTAGAACTTATTACATTCCTAAATACTAGATGATTTATACAGTAAAATCTGTGAAATCAGAGCTGGTTTAAGGCAGAAACTGTAGAGAAGGAAAACGCAAATATTTTCCACTAATAAAGAGTGGTACAAAAGTGATAAAGCTGCATCCTGTCCAGCACAGTAAATTTTCAAGATTTAGTAAAACAAGCCATTTCTGTCGAGTTCCAGCTTCCTCAAGTTTCACTTTACAATTAATATTTTTATTATTTATTATACGTGTCCCTCCAATAGGGAAGAAGGGGGTGGAAGCTCTACAAGACAGAAATTTTTAATTTCTTCTCTTGTGTAGCCTAGGTGAATGATCAATGTTTGTCATACAAATAAATTCTACTTGGTGCCTCAGATACCTGAGACAGGATTGACTATTCCCTCCTTATAAAACACTCTTCCTTCCAGCTTCTAATATATCAAACATCCTGCCTCTCTGGACACTTTTCCACCTCTATCTCATATCCTTATCTTGACTTTCATTCCTAACTCCTCTTCCCTTTTCTGCACTATTTTCATAGGCGGCATCAACCATGCACGTGGGTTTCAATGCCATATATATGGTGACAACACAAATATACACATGTATTTCCATCAAAAACCTTGATGTTGTGCTCCAAACAAATGTGTCCAATGCTCTATTTGACGTCTTGATTTGGATAGCTCACCCATCATTTTCGACTTAACAGAATGTCTCAAACTGAATATTCTTTCTTAAAACACATTCATATTGGCCTCAATAAATGGCAGCACCAGATGCAAAGTGAAGTTAGAAACTCAGAATTTTACTAAATACTTTTATTTCATTTTTAATATATTTTAATTATGTATTTATGTATGTGTTTACAGTTTACTGTTGATTTAATCTCATTAGTACAAAAAAATGTTTATTTCTATTACCACCCTATATACAATTGTATACATACATTTTATACTGGTGTTTGATAAATATTGTGACTCAACTACTTTTATTTTTCTGATCATTATACTTGATGTAAAACATGATTATTGAATACTCTAAGGAGATTACAACACAAGTGAGCAAAAATCAATGCACAATGATAATCATTGTTAATGTAAGTCACTGTATTTTATGACACTCTGGGGAAATTAAACCAGCTTTCTCATTTCAGAGATAATTTAAAACCCTTAAAAGTTAAAAAAATTAACAATGGTTACACATAAATCATTACAGAATATAATCTAGAGCCCAATTAGTCTTGCTAGTCTTTTTTGTTTTGTTTTGTTTTTCTTTTTCATTTGATTCTTGGTGATGGAGACTGAAAGAAATAAAAGCAAATGGAAGAAACGATGGAGTAAGAGAGTTGAACAGGAGATTTCAAAGGACAGCTGGAGAACACAAAGTAAATTATTATAATGAAATGTGCAAAGACATGCAGTTAGAAAACCAAAAGGGAAGAACACACTCAGCATTTCTCAACCTGAAAGAACTGAAGAAAAAATTCAAGCCTCTATTTGCAATATTGAAGAATTCTCTGGGTAAAATATTGAATGGCACAGGAAACATCAAAAGAAGATGGAAGGAATACACAGAATCACTGTACAAAAAATAATCGGTCGACTTTCAACCATTTTAGGAGGTAGCATATGATCACGAACAGATGGTATTGAAGGAAGAAGTCCAAGCTGCACTGAAGGCATTGTCAAAAAACAAGGCTCCAGCAATTGAAGGAATATCAGTTGAGATGTTTCAACAAGTGGAGGCAGGACTGGAAAGTCCCACTTGTCTATGCCAAGAAATTTGGAAGACAGGTACCTGGCCAAACTACTGGAAGGGACACATACTTGTGCCCATTCCAAAGAAAGATGGACCAATAGAATGTGGAAATTATCTAACAATTTCATTAATATCACTCACAAGTAAAATTTTGCAGAAGATAATTCAAAAACAGTTGCAACAGTACATCAACAGGGAACTGCCAGGATTTCAAGCCAGATTCAGAAGAGGATGCAGAATGAGGGATATCATTGCTAATGTCAGATGGATCTTTGGCTGAAATCAGAGAAAACCAAAAAGATGTTTACCTGTGTTTTATTGACTATATAAAGGTATTCAACTGTGTGAATCATAACAAATTATAGATAGCGTTGCAAAAAGTGGAAATTCCAGAGCACTTAATTGTACTCACGAGGAACCTCCAGATAGACCAAGAGGTAGTCATTCTAACAGAACTAGGGAATACAGCATGGTATAAAATTAGGAAAGGTGTGTGTCAAGGTTGTATCTTTTCACCATACTTATTCAAACTGTATGCTGAGCAAATAATCTGAGAAGCTGGACTATATGAAGAAGGACGCAGCGTCAGAATTGGAGGAAGACTCATTAACGACCTGTGATATGCAGATTACACAACCTTGCTTGCTGGAAGTGAGGAGAACTTGAAGCACTTACTGTTGAAGATCAAAGACTACAGCCTTCAGTATGGATTACACCTCAACATAAAGAAAACAAAAATCCTCACAACCGGACCAATAAGCAAAATCATGATAAACAGAGAAAAGATTGAAGTTGTCAAGGATTTCATTTTACTTGGGTCCACAATCAACACCATGGAAACAGCAGTCACTGGGCAAATCTGCTCCAAAAGTCCTCATTAAAATGTTGAAAAGCAAAGATGTCACTTTGAGAACTAAGGTGTGCCTGACCCAAGCCATGGTATTTTCAATCGCCTCATATGCATGTGAAAGCTGGACAATGAATAAGGAAGACCAAAGAATTGATGCCTTTGGGTTATGGTGTTGGCAAAGATTATTGAAAATACATGGACTGCCAAAAGAAGGAACAAATCTGTCTTGGAAGAAGTACAACCAGAATGCTCCTTTGAAACAAGGATGCTTCCTCCGTCTTACATACTTTGTCTTATGTACTTTGGACATGCTATCAGGAGGGCCCAGTCCCTGTAGAAGGATATCATGCCTGGTAAAATAGAGGGTCAGTGAAAAAGAAGAAGGCCTTCAACGAGATGATTGACACCATGGCTGCAACAATGGGCTCAAACATTGCAAAACTGTGAAAATTGTGCAGAACCAGGCAGTGTTTCATTCTGTTGTACGTAGGGTTGCTATGAGTTGGACCAACTTGACAGCACCTAACAATGACAAATATATATATAAACCCAAACCAAACTTATTTCTGTTGATTGTAACTGTTGGGTTTGAGCCACCAACCTTTCAGTTAGCAGCCGAGCACTTAACCACTGCGCCACCAGCGCTCCTTAATCACTGATAATTCTGATGTGAGTTTTTTGGTACAGTGTAAAATATAGGTAGTAATAATAACATCAGAAAGTAGATGACATCTTTGATGACTGAACTGGGAGAAAAATGCCGGATAGCATGACTGTCTTTAAAAGGACTATATAATTTACATTTTTTTCAGACTTCAGTACTTTAATGTGATAATTAAATTACTGTCACTCTCTTATTGTAGGTGAATTTTAAATTAATATATATACGTAGTATTTTTTAATCCGTTCTTTGAAATTAAGTAAATTAATCTGGAGCTGCCTTAGCTTTTCCCATTCTTATGAATTAACGAATAACAGAAAAAAAACTGTAAATGATGGAATTAAAATTAAATGAGCAAAATATTTCCTGCTTTTTAGAGGTATAATAATCACTGCAGTTAGAAGCAATATACAGGGCTACTTTTGGATTTCTGCATGTACAAAATCCAAGGCTGCCAAAATGCCTATTATCAAAGTCATGAAAGATATATTTCCTCAATCCAAAACACTTTACTCTGTATATGTTAAATTTTCATATGAAGAAGATTGAATGAAATGTTAATTCTCAGTATCAGTGGATAATCAAATGTTGCAAAAATAAAACTAATGATTACAATGTAGATAATAAATATATATATGTAGATATAAATACATATATCTACAATGTAGATATAAAAATAAATTATATTTTAGCCGTAGTGTCCATAGGCTTTTTTTTAATTTTCTTTCTTTCCTTTTTTTTTTTTGATGATATGTTTTATACCATAGAGATCAATGAGAGAAAAAAGATGTAGATGTCGTCAACATATATGAATTAAACTGCATAATGTCTAAGTAATTTTTTAATGTCTTTTTTTTCCATTGTGAATGTTTTTAAGTGCTTGAAGTAAAGTAAGTATAAGAAGTAGAGAAATCTGAACAGGTTACATAGAAAAGACTCCTTCGTTACCATTGGCAATAACTGTACATCAGACAATTTTTATGCCTCTGGACCTCAGAGATAAGGTTTTATTCCGAGTCTAATGCATTTAGTGTCAAGGTGGGTCCCTTTTGAAATGCATGAAGCTCAGCAGACCAGAACTGGAGCCTCATTGTTCTGTAGGTTGAGCATTCTGTTAGGTGATGCTTCCTGAATGTGTTAGTTTTGTAAACCTTTGCTTTTTCCCCCTTATTTCCTTTATTTCTGTGAGATAAAGCTTGCAAACATAATTATGACTTTCCTGTGTGATAGTTACGGAGCCTGGTTGATTGGTTTCGGTTTTTCTGTGTCATCTTTGTAAAACCAGAGTTTTTCCATATAACCTAATGGAAAGGTGCCCACAATAAATTACTTATTTAGCTCTCACTGGTATATCATCATACCATGGATCCGTGGTGCCAGCATGCCATTCACCTCATTGGTGGCTTGTATTACCAGATCATATTTCTCAAAATCTGTGTTACTAACCAAAAATTGAAATATACTCAATTAGGAAGCATGCATTCCATTACAGAAAATATGTGCCGAATAAACAAAAAAAAAATTAAGGAGAAAAAAGGTAGTAACAGAAGGGCTAATAAGTATGTTACCATTCAACCTGTTAACCCAACATATTGAGTAAAGTTCATTTTTAATTTCATAGAAAACATTTTATATCTTAAGTTATGTGGCTGTTAAAGTGTCAATATATAGTTATTAATTTGAACAGTTGCTAATAAACTTCTGAGTCTTATGCATAAACCTTGGCAGATGTTAGATAGCATGATAGGTTCTGGAACTCTGCCAGATGTCAATGATAATAACTACTTGACAGTGATAAGTAGAAAATGTTAGCAGAGAGAATCACTTCAAGAAGATTATTCCTGTCAAGCCTCAGTTGGCTGTAACCAGGAGTGAATATAACAGTTGCTTTGATGTCCCCTAGGGTATGCTCTAGGAGAAAATGTGAATAGATAGTGGAAATGTTTCCTCTAATTTATATGAAATCTGTGTTCTGTGCTAAAGAAAAGAAAATTGAGAATAACTTAATATATTATTACATTCTATTATTTTGAAATAATATGGACTGTTAGTGTGTTGTGCTGTTCTTGACTTTAACGACAACCACAGAATAAGTTCTCTTCCACATCCTTCAATGTGAAAGTATGCTTAAATTGCAAACTTTCACTATTGCCATCTTCAGGGTTCTGGAAAAGGCTAAGAATTGCACTAATATAATACCTTTTAGTCTGTCATTACATTGGAAAGTGCAATCAAATATTTGAGAAAACATGTCCAGTACATTATGATTTTTCTTTTTCTCTGATGTTTTCCACCCTTCTCTCCTCCCTTGTGGTCTTCAGATATCTTCAGTGATAACAGAGAAACCGGTGTTAAACTCAGTGCGACACAAAGATTGATTTAGAAAGTTACTAGTTGGAATTAAATTTTTGTCCAAACTATTCACATCAAGGGAAAAGGTCAAATGCTCAATAAATAGGATACAATTATTCTTTAATTTCAATATACTTTAAAATTACATGAAAAAAAATATAACTTTTCTAGACTCAGTTAACATTTTCATCGGCCAAAGCATAGGAACAAAAGGGTAATGTAGTAGTTTTGCCTATGATAGCTAACGTCTTTCTGCATTCTTCATTTTTTTTTCGAGCTCTTAATAGAGCTCTTAATAGAACTGCTAATGTAGTGTTTATTTAAAAATGAGCAATTTGGCCTCCCCCCTCCCCAATACATGGGGTCTCAGCAATTTTTTTTTTTGTATGCCTTTAGATGCTTGTGGATTGATTTTGCAATTTTATAGATATTAAAACAACAGGCAATATGGTGAGGACCATAAAAACTCAGTGAGTTTCATTCTTTGGTAGTAATTCTCATTTTTTCCATCAGAGCAGAGCAATAAAAATGCTGAGAGAAAAATCTTAATAGGATATATGGCAATTTCCAGCCCTGAAGGCTGAGCTTTTATCTTCTCTATAAGCTGAACCTGTCACTATTATACTCCTCTGAGTGGTGAGCCACTGTATGTGTGTGTATGTGTGTTTGATGACCTCCACGACTTATAGTGGAGTTTTGGCTTTTTAAATTTTTATTATATAAAAGAATTGCAAAAGAATCACTTGATAAACATAATTAATGTACAAAATAGAAGCTATCGGATCAAAATAAATATGTTGTTAATTGTTTCATTTTTATTTCAAGAGCAGAAGGAACTATATCTCTTAATGATTTATTTATTATATGAAATAATAAAAACCTCTTTGGGCAATGAAGTATCAGTTTTATAAAGCAAAATCTGAATGCACTAAAGCCATTATTCAAATATTCTATAGCACATCAAAATTTTATAGTATTTAGAAATCACCAATCTAAAAAGTAAACACTCTGGAATCAGATATTGCCTAGGAAAAAAGAGTACTTAGCTTGATCCCTTTCCATGCTATATGAGAGACAGCAGTTTACTTTACATGGAGAAGCTATTTTGGCAAGTATAATTTAATTAACTTGTAAAAAAAGAAAGAGCAATCAGTCAAAAACTAACAGTAAGTCTGATATTAACCACTGCATTTACTACTCACTACTTTGCTAAATTATGTGTATGTATGGGTATATTACAGAACTAAGTTCCTTTTAATATTCTTATGTAAGATTTTAAATTGAACTGAACTTTTACAGATGTGGCAAGGTATAAGTGAGTAATCTGAGACTATTACATTTTGTTAAACCAGATTCTTATTTCTTCCTTCATGCAGAGAATAACTGTATTCATGTTTCTGTGTTCATGTAAAAAAAAAAAACTTTATATTAATGTTACCTATACTATACTGCTTAGTAACAGGGAAAAAGCCAGTCAGTGTTACTATCAAATTTATTTTAATATATCTGAAGTTTTGTTGCATTTTAGGTATGAATCATCCATTAATTTAAACATTGCATATTGTGATAACAAATGTATGGCATATTGTTTTCAATACATATTGCAGTGGCTTGTACAAATATTTCTATATGTACTATATTAGAAGGAGATCTCTAACTGTATACACCTACTCTTCACTTATCGACTGTCTTGTTATCTGATATTTCACATTTATGACAATAGTAAAAAATCTACTGTCTGACTATTTTGTGCATTAATGACATACATCTGGCAAGCAGTAACAAATGTTGAGGTGCGCGACAAGAATAATGCTGGTTTTGATGCTAAAGGTTATGTGTCAGCTTGGCTGGGTCATGAGTATCAGTAGTTTGGCAGTTATGTAATAATGTAATTTGGCAGTTATGTAGTGATGTAGTCATCCTCCATTATATGGTCTGATGTGGTCTTCCTCCATTTTTGCATAACTCCAATTTTTGCATAAGGACCTGTTCTTTGGAAACTAACCATGTCAGTAAGTACGGAGTGGGTATATTATAAAGATAAGTAAATTATTAACAGAGAATAAAATGGTCCTTTTTATAAAATAAGAAATATAAAAAATACTTTGAAGTTAAAATTAGTGCAATTTTGTATACAAACAAATTAAATCACTATGTATTGTTTTGCTTTAGTTCATTGTAGATCCTCTTATTCTTCTTTTTATTTGTGTTATATGTTGTTTGCTGACTTGTTCAGTAACCTGTCTTTTCTATGCCCCATTCACAATTGCAATGAAATACATAAGTCTTTATACAGTAAAACCTGCGAAATCAGAAGCTGTTTAATATGGAAACCTGTCAGAGAAGGAAAACTAATTTTCCATTAATAGAGAGTGATAGAAAAGTGCACCCTGTCAAAGGCAGAAAACTTGTGAGACCCAGAAAAACAATGCAGTCGCACTGAGTTCCAGCTCTCACAGTTTTCACTGTATAACAGAAGAGCTCATATTATCAGTGATTAAGGAGCCCTGGTAGCACAGTGGTTAAGCACTTTTCTGCTAATCTAAAGACTGGATGTTTCAACACACCAGCCACTCTGGAAGAGAAAGATGAGGCAGTCTGCTTCTGAAAGGTTTATAAGCTTGTAAATCCAGTGGGGCAGTTCTACTCTATCCTATATTGTTGCTATGCGTCGGAATCAACTCTGGTAACGGGTTTGTTTTTTGTGTTTATGCATTCATTTATTAGTTTTATCTTTCACTCCTTTATCTAGAATCCAAAGGATCTAGTCAGCTATTAAATTTTATTAAAACACCTACATGTGCCAGACATTGTGCTAGCCTTTGGAATAAAGTAGGGAAAATACAGAGGAAGATACCTATATCCATGGTTTTCATTCTTCAGAGGGATAAAATAATAAACTATAAATTAACAGGATAGATTATCATTACTCAATAGTTAGTGACTTGATATTGTTAGATATCAATTTATCACAATGTGTTCTTTAAAACGCTGACTACAAATACTATGAGTGTGTGTGTGTGTGTAGTGGATTAGGGACAAGAAATATGCCTGCAGCTTTCTCTATTTTGTTATTGGTTATTAGATGTTGTCATTTTATGTCAGCACAGGTCAGGCAGTTGGCACATGTATGTTGTTGTTAGGTGCTGTCAAGTCAATTCCAACTCATAGCGACCGTATGCACCACATAACAAAACACTGCCCAGCCATGTGTCATGCTCACAATCTTTGTTACGCTTGAGCCCGTTGTTGCAGCCACAGTGTCAGTCCATCTCATTGAGGATCTTCCTCTTTTTTACTGACTTTGTACTTTACCAAGCGCACATGTATACAGATCCATAAAAACATCATGCATCTCTGACAATCACTTCAGATGCTCCTTATGTCTTCCTATCTGTCTATCTGATGCTGTTTCTAGTATTCGATTCCATTTCTTGATTATAATATGACTTGTGTCTTTTAAAATCCTCCCTTGAATCCATTTCTCCTGATACTTGGGTCTTCTCTCAGGGATTTGGTTGGAACTCCTTTTCCAGCATCCCTAGTCTTGGACCACTTTATCTAACAAACTGATATACAGCTAGACTCTTAGGATTTCTCCTCTGATGTTCTTGATGATTATGCATTTGGAGCAACTGATCTTCCAAGGGAGATCATTATAAATCTCTCCCTTCTAAGCACTCTCTTCTGCTTTCTGTGGTTCCACAAAAGCGGTTGTGGCAGGGCTTTGTGCTTTCGTCCTTTCCATTCTCATAATGAATGCTCCATGGTTCAAAAAAACGGACATCAAGATAATTTCTGCCATCTAAGATGCATCAGTTGGTCCCAACTCACCTGGAATAAAGAAGAATGAAGAACACCATAGACATAAGGAAAGTATTAGTCGAAAAAAAAGAAAAGGCCACATAAACCAGAGACTGCATCAGCCTGAGACCAGAAGAACTAGATGGTGCCTGGCTACCACAATGATCTCCCTGACAGGGAACACAACAGAAAGTCCTTGACAGAGCAGGAGAAAAGTGGGGTGCAGATCTCAAATTCTAGTAAAAAGACCAGGCTTAATGGTTTGATTGAGACTGGAGGGACCCTGGAAGACATGGTCCCTGGACTCTCTGTTAGCCCAAAACTAAAACCATTCCCGAGGCCAACTCTTCAGACAAAGAATAGACTGGACTATAGAACATGAAATGATACTCATGAAGGGTGTGCTTCTTAGCTTAAGTAGATACATAAGACTAAATGGGAAGCTCCTGTCCAGAGGTGAGATGAGAAGTCAGAGAGGGTCAGGAGCTGGTGGAATAGATTCGGGAAATACAGAATGGAAAGGAGGAGTGTGCGGTCACAGTACAGGGAGAGCAACTAGGGTCACGTAACAATGTATGTATACATTTTTGTATGAGAGACTAACTTGATTTGCAAACTTTCACTTAAAGCACAACAATAAAAAAAAAATAATAATTTTTATGTATCATCAAATACTCCCATGGTCATTGCAGCTCTTCAAGTTTTATTAATTCACCATTTCATATATATTACTTTTATTACGTAATTACTTAATTAATTTTATTATTTAATATTGTATTTATCCATATGGATGACTATTTATGAGGGTGCTCAATCTACCAACAATGAAAGAAAATTATTTGCTTGTTATTTCAGAAAATCATTGAGATATAATAATTTTATATAATATACGTTCATTGTAGCAACAAACATAATAGCATTTTAAAAGTACTGGAATCAGACCAAATTTCTATATAAAGTAGAATTTGGATTTGGATAAATGAACTGTGGTGTATTCACACAGTAGCATGTAATAGTTTATTTTTGAATTTCAGAAATCATTACCATATTTTTATGCAAATAAACACAGCCATCTCAATTCTTTTCCACGTGTTGCTGTAAAAAAAAAAAAATTAGCAGAGTGCACTTACAAAAATACATCTTAAGGTTGGGGGAGGGTGCAGCCAGCAAACAAATGCATAAGATGTGCGTTATTTGCATAAAATACAGTAGACGTAAATAATTCTTTAGTTAGAATTATTTTCTATATGATAAATATAGAGCTCTATTTAGGGAATTCTAAATGCATCATTTAGAAATTTACAATCTTCTATTATAACTACTACAGTTCGTTAAGCCTGCTTAATGAAGATCAATCTTTAGCCAGTCGCTTATCTCCTTTTTACTTGTTAACTTTGCAAGACATATCTGAACAGCCTACTTTGATCCAGAGCTTCTTTTCCTCACGTGCTTCTATCTGCAGACAAAAATTTTCAGTGTCCGTATAGCACTATAAATTATTGATATAATATAGATCCCTACAGCTTTTCTACTTTTATAACTGCTCTAAACCAACAACAATGAGAATGACATAAATAAATAAATACCTACCAGGAATTTTGCTGGGTGAAGGATAATATGCTGTAAAAAGGAACTCTTTTTTTTTTTTTTTTTGCAGTTGAATTACTTTGGCTTGAGTTAGACATTTTTCCCTATAAGGTCTGTGGATGAATTGTGGCCAGAGTTTTAAAGAAATGTGTGCTGTGTGTAGCAGCATGAAAGGGTCCCTAGGGGATACATAAGATGTCCAAAATAAGAGTGATATGCACACTCATTACGATGGGGTTTTTAAGATCATCTTGAAATGTAGAGGGAAAGTAACTGTTATGAGCAGTGATTTTTTTTTCTACCACAATACATTTAAGGCAGTTGAACATAATGATTATAATAAAGCACTTCTACTGCAATCTGGAAAATTTGGTGACAATAAGAGATGAGGCTAAGCAGATGGAAAGAGAAGAATAAAAGAACACAGAAATATGGGAAGTTTTAAAGAATTAAACACCTTGTCTTTTTTTTTTGTTGGTGCTCTATATCTTGTTACAACTCATCAATTTATAGAGCAATCATTCATTTTGTTTATTGAATTAAGTACTTACAGTTTTTGGCACTACAATGAGCCCTGAAAAGACAATGATGAAGCAGACACTGAAGGTACCATCATGTGGTATATACTCTACTTCTTTCTATGTTTCCCATCCCTTGAATAACTAATGACAGAGATCAGTATATATAAAGTCATCTGTCTTTAGTCAAAGAATGTTGGTGTTATAGTACGGCTGAAAAGTTGAAAGTTAAATTATAATTTTGGTTTAACTATTTTGGCTATGCACATCATAAAATATACAAAGAATTTGATCAAATAGTCAAAACATGAATTAGAATACTAATTAAATTTCAGTAAAAAATAAAATATCTGTCTCTGTCAACATGTATCAATATGCACATAAATTCATGCGTACATACATGCATGCATGCATACATACACTCTGTACTACTGGAAGCCTCAGCCTAGCTCCTAAAGTAATTATCTTTACTTAAATTCACTTGCTGTGAGAAATCAAGTGTGAGAATAAATAGAAGTGACTGAAGTGAATTTTCTATTACTTGAATATAAATTCATTGAATGAGACCTTCCTAGCGTGGATTCTGAGTTGGCAAGGCAAAAAATCAAAACAAAAAAGAAAAAAAAATAATGACAATTTGAGGTAGAAAGCAGACAACTGGTAATATCAATCAACAAATCATTTTTGTGGGTTTGCTTTTTGGATCTATCCATACAATTTATCAGAAAATGTGAAGTAATAGTAGTTCTATCTTTTATTGAGTATTCCAATTCAAAAAAGAAAAACTGCATAAATAATATTGGCATGAAAATAAATCCTCATGAAAATACCAAAATTAATGGAATGGAAGGCATACTATAATTAGGTTCACTATGCTATGCTAAAATCACAGTGTCATGTAGAATCAATGACATAATATATTCAGAAAACATAACTATTCTACAGCATGTAGAGGGTTGAAGCAAAATTTAAAGCTATTGTACATTATCGTATCTTTCAGGCAGGAATGATTATGTATATTTAATTTCAACTTGATTCTCTGACTATATTTTAAATTGCACTGTATAGAGTATAAGAATTTACATCTTAAAGAGATAAGTGAGGAGATATTGTTATGTCACACAAATTCACATAGAATTGTCTCAAATTTATGTCAATAAATTTATGATTTCTATCCTTACAGCAGACGATTTAAGAACTGTTTTAAGATATTAAAATGTATTGGAGATTTTTATTTTTACTCTTAAAATTTTAATATCTTCATGCAAGACATTTTGTGTTTTTCACATCAGTATTTACTGTAGCAAACTCTATCTCTTATTCAGCTAAAAATCTATTTGAATATTTCTTCAATTTGAAAGTTATATTATATTCTCTGATTTAATTCACAGTAGGAATACTCCTTGAATCAAAGGACATGCATAAGCAATTCTTAAAAAGCAAAACAGAAAATGCTTATAGATATTAACAATGAAAAAAAGGTGTACTACCTTAAGAAGTATACTTTACAATTATAGCAATAGAGTTAATAACAATTATCTTAGCTATCAAATTAGTTAAATTAAAAGCAAAGACGATATTAACCAATGTTGGTAACAGTTGTGTGCATGAAAAGATAGTGGAGATATAAATTGGTAAAATCTGTCAGGATATCTTTTTAAAATATTTATTAAAAAACAAATATATTTATACATTTTGACTGTGGCAATTTAGTTATTAGAATACATCATAAGGGATAATCTGAAATTCATGTAAGTATATTTAGGGAAAACATTTATCACTTTTGACAAAAATTATAAAACTTATAAATACAATATTTAAAAAAGATGTTTAACACTTTACCATATAGAGGAGAAATTTTTTATTTACTATTTATTGCATCGTTTCCTTGTTCAAAGCACCATGTTGCAAAGATGTACAGACACAGCATTTATTCTTAAAGAACTTAAAATTGTGTATGCATATGTGTGTGTCCGTGTGTGTGTAAAGATATACATATGTATACATATATGTATATATATGTATATGTGTACTATATATACATAAAGAGAGAATTAGAGAAAATTTAGTTGAGACTTTTCTAATAACTTCCTTTTTCTGGGTTACTTTTATTCTTATCTGTTGTTTTCTATCATAGAATGGAATTACATAGAATGGAATGGAATAGAAAAGAATGGAAAAAACAAAATAAAACAACAACATATCTTTTACATTTGACATTTTCCAAATAAATACTTTATAATTACTTTTTACTTACTGTATTTGAATTCACACAACACCAAAAACATACTGTGGCAATGTTCATAAATTATATTCTATTTGCCAAATCCAATGCAACATGTTTCTTTCTTTCTTTTTATCTTGACTACAACAATTGACACTGTTGATCACTCCATTCTCTGAGGCAAAGCTTTCTCTTCATTGTACTCCTACTCTCTGATCATACCATATTTTTCTCATTTATTTGTTTTCTTTTATTTATCATTTAAATTTAATATTCTTCAAGGCTCAGTGGCAATTCTGACAGTATATATTCTCTTACTGTATGTTAGTGATTCCAAGAACTTCAATATACTCCTGGTGTGATAACAACTTCAAAATTGAGCTCTGGCAACTTCATCAGCCTGAGACCAGAAGAACTAGATGGTGCCCAGCTACCACCAATGACCACCCTGACAGGGAACACAACAGAGAGTCCCTGATGGAGTTGGGAAAGGTGAGGTGCAGAACTCAAATTCTAGCAAAAAGATTAGACTTAGTGGTCTGACTGAAACTGGAGGAACCCCAGAAAGCATGACCCCCGGACTCTCTGTCAACCTAAACAATTCCTGAAGCCAACTCTTCAGACAAAGATTGGACTGGACTGTGGGACATAAAACGATGCTCTTGAAGAGTGTACTTCTTAGCTCAGGTACATACATGAGACTAAATGGGCAGCTTCTGTCCGGAGGTGAGACGAGAAGGCAGAGAGGGTTAGGAGCTGATTGAATGGACATGGGAAATCAGGGGTGGAAAGGAGGAGTGTGCTGTCACAGTACAGGGAGAGCAATTAGGGTCACATGACAATGTATGTATAAATTTTTGTATGAGAGACTAACTTGAATTGTGAATTTTCACTTAAACTACAACAATTAAAAAAAAAATTGAGCTCTGGCCCTGTATATCTATTAATATATCGGACATCTAGTCAAATATCTCACAGGCACCACAAGCTCAAAACCAGAAAACTAAACCCACTGCCACTGAGTTGATTCTGACTCATAGAACTGCTATGGTTTCCAAGGAGCACCTATCTTTCGAACTGCCTACCTTTTGGTTAGCAACTGTAGCTCTTAACCACTGTGCCACCACAAGCTAGACACCCAAAAAACTGAAATTTATCATTTCCTGGAAACCTGTTTCACCCTTGATATTTCTGTATTTAATGAATAGCAGCATATCTTCACACTTGTAGAAGGTGAGGACCTCATCCTCCTACACCATCCATATCCATTCATCTTGAATTCCAGTAGACTATGACTCCATGGCATCTCCATTAGCCAATTCTTCCTTCAAGAGGACACATTTTTTAATGTGATGTATCCTTATGGCCTAGATTAGTACCCTGTGTAGTATTGTACTAGCTCAATAAATGATTGCTGAAGGATTATTGAATCAGTGAATAAACTTCTTTGAATATATCTTTAGAGACATTTTCATATAGGATTAGGTGAAATTAAAGTTTTGGGGTAATTCCAATTCTCCTAGTACATCATCATGATTAAAAATTGAGATGCAAAGTGAAGTAGGTTCTTATTTATATAGTTGTTGATGAAAATTGATTTTGCTTTTTCGGCTATAGTTCTTTTTTTTTTCCTTGAAAGAACTGGACGATGTCCAGCTACCATTACTGAGCATTATGATCAAAGATTTTATAGAAAAATCCTGCTCAAAAGGGGAAAAATGCAGAGCAGAAATCCAAATTTTCAGGGACTCCTGACTTTCTGGAGCCACAGAGGCTGGATTATTCCCTAGAACTATTGCCCTGATACAATCTTTAAAGCTTAAACCAAAAAAATCACTTGAAGTCTTCTTAAAACCAAACAATAGTTTAGCTGAACTAGTGAAAATGTCTACCTTGACCATTATGCGGTTTTAAGAACTTTGTGTACAGGATCAAACTGACAACAACAACTCAAAAGATTAGACAGGAACATTAGGGGGAGTGAGTTTATATTAAAGGAGGAGGTAAAACTCAGAAAAGGAGGGTGAAAATGGTTGCACAACTGGAAGAATGTAATCAATGTCACTGAATTGTACACATAGAAAATGCTGAATTCATGTACGTTTTGCTGTGTATATTCACAACAATAACAAAATAAAAAAAAGAATATCTCCTAAGAACTGAGTGTACTTCATAAATTCAGATATTCTTATCAATTGTTCAAATTGTTACTAAAATAATAATAACATAATATGAAATAAAAAATTCTAAGAAATAAAAAAAATTCTGAAGAAGAAATAAAAGCTATTGTTAATGAAGCTAATACAGATTTTTTGTTTTTCACTGAAATTCAGATTTTAAAAGTATACAGAATATCTTGAATTTATAGGGATTGTATTATAAAACCAAAAAGAAGAAATTATTTAAAGTCATTTTGAGAAAAATATTAGAAATTTTATACAGAAAATTTTGTTCATTTTTTCATTCTTTACTTCAGCAAGTATTTATTGAGAACTTATACGTCTAGCATTTTTCTAAGTACTAGGATGTAGATGGAGCCCTGGTGGCACAGCGGGTAAGAGCTCAGGCTGCTAACGAAAAGGTTGGTAGTTCAAATCCACCAGCCACTCCTTTGAAACCCTGTGGGGCAGACACTCTACTCTGTCCTATAGGGTCACTATGAGTCGGAACCGACTTGACAGCAACGGGTGAGGATATAGATGTGAACAATAAAGTTTCCAATGTAAGTGAAGCTTACATTTTGGTGCAAGATAGACAATAAAGAATAAATATGGTAAATAACTAAATATATATTACATTATAAACAATATGGGATAAAAAGACAAAGCAAAACAGGATTAAGAGAAATAGGGAATATTGAGGGAAAATGGTCCATTGCAATTATAAATATGGGATGAGATTAGACATCATCAAGGAGGTGATGATTAGACATCATCAAAGATTTGCATTTATCTGGGTGAAAAGCATTCCTGATGGTATAGCCACTGCCAAAGATGAAAAGTGGGAGAAGTAAAGGAGTGTTCTAAGAACAGCAAGGGAGACGGAAAATAAAAGTGAGGCTGTAGTAGAGTAAGTGATGGGAAGAGAACAGGTAATAAAGTCACAGTGGTAATGGGGAGTGAGACCATGTAGGTACTTCTGGGATATTGTAAAGACTCTGGCTTTTCTCTTTGTGAAGTGAGAAAGCGATTCAATGTTCTAGCAGAGTACTGACATCACCGGACCAAAATTTCAGTGATTTCTCAAGTTACTTTCTATCGATCTATATCTATCTATCTGTCTATATCTATCCATCCAACTTTCTACCCACCTACCTATCTCTATCTATAAATTTTAAAGAACCCATTGTTTAAAAGACCTAGTGTGCTGTGGTATCTTTTTTTGACTGGACCATGTCTGATCCTATTGAGTTAGATGAAGAGTGGTTTCTGAGCACTGGAGGGATGAAGATTTCATTAGTGGAGACAGGGAAGTCAGTGAATGGAGCAGGTTTGAGGGAAAGAAAATTAATTGAGCATACTAGTTTCTGTATGTCGATGAGACATATAAGTGGAGATACTGAATTGCCAGTTTCAATAAATAGTTGAACATTGGTGTATTAGTTTCCTAGGAGACTACTGTAATAAAATACTACAAAGTAAATAACTTTAAATAATAGATATTTATTTTCTTACAGTTACAGAGGCTGGGAATCTGAGATCAGGGTGTTGGCCATGTTAGTTCCTTTTCAGGCTTTGAGGGAGTATCTATCTAGTCCATGCTCCTCTCCTAACTTCTGCTAGCCTCACATGGTGTTCTTCCTCTGTCTGTGTGTGTTTCCATCTTTTATAAAGACAGCTCTCAGGCAGGATTAGGACTACCCCTATTCTGGTATGGCTTAATGTTAAAAATAACCAAGGGGCACAAGGAATCTTTTGTTGGTGCTGGATAGCTTCATTTTCTTGATTAAGATGATGATTTCTAAGGTGTATACATGTATGAAGCCATATAATTGTACATCTTAAATATGTGTAATTTAATATGTTTTATTTATAACTCATTAAAGTTGGAAAAAGTTAATGTGTGTCCTCTAACAAAATTCAAACAGTTAAAAAGTAAAAGTGGAGACTCTTGCCTTCTCTATGATCTTAGGGGAAAAGGGTTCAATCTTTCACCATTAAGTATGATGTTAGCTGTAGGTTTGTCACCTTGTTTAATTGTTAGATAGTTGGTTTTAATACAAACTAATTTTGTATTCTTGATACAAACCTCATTTAGTTATGATTAAATTGTTGGATTCAATGTGCTAAAATTTTCTTAAGAATCTTGCATCGATGCTCATAAGTCATTTGCCTTTTTTTTTTTCCTGTTTGTATTATCTTTTTTTTTTAAATCTGTATATTGCTAGCCTCAAAGTGAGTTGGGAAGCGTTCCCTCATCTTCAGTTATCTGGAAGCATTTGTTTAAAATTGGTATCTCAACAGGTAAATTTACAAGAATTGTTACCATGGTTGTGAGGGGGGAGAGAGATTCACTCTAGATATTCACTTGTTATTTTTGGTGATGGGGAAGGTAAGACTGAATGAGGATAAAGTGTATGAAGTTTGATGAAGGTAAAAAATGTCACTAATTGTACACAAGAAAAAAAAGGACCTATTGGTAATTGCTGTGGCTTATATAATTTTGAAATAACAGCAAAAACAACCAAAAAATATATGTACAGGTATATATGTATGTATGTAGGCATATATGTTGTCTATAGGTATGTATATGTGAGTATATATGTGTGCATATAAGGATGCATACATATGTATATGCATATGCATCGATGTGATTGTATGCACATATGTTCATATATATATATAATAAACCATACATGGGCACAGTTACAGATGCTTCTTATACATAACCAAACACCTTGTGGGACTGGTTTTCTGGGTTTGAAGAATTAGGACCATAATCTCATGGAACATCTTGATCAACAGGCATAATATAGCTCATAAAGTTACATTCTACTTCCTAATGTGGTGAGTAGTGTCTGGGGCTTAAAAACTTGCAAGCAACACAAAGCTACTCCACAGTTTCCTTATTTACCTACCTGGGTTATATATTGTCTAATTCAAGATGCAAATCAATTAACGCTACAAAAAAGTACAAACACCGTAAGCCAGGGTCCATCATTCAGGTTCATACAAGGTATGATGCTTACTTTTTTCTCTACATATATACAGGTTCTGGTTCAGTAATAGGTGTGAGGACACGTCTTAGATGTCATCTGAAATGGACAACTGCACTCATTTCATGTGACAGTTTTCAATCTGGGGCATAATGTTTTTAACATTATCTTGACTATTTCTAGAACGGGAAGTTTCTGTTTTAGACATGCTTTCCAATAACAGGAAGGGAGTCTCAAGCATTTTGTAGAGGCCACCCTAGATTCTAGGCACTGTGAAGGTCAGCTTACTGGTTGTTCTGGTGAAAGAGAAGACACCTTCATTGGAAGCCTAGGAAAGTACTGTCCACCTTTAGACTAGGGATATTTGAATGGATTTAAGAGCTTGCATTATTCACTAGCCTGCCCATAAAAGTAAGACTCACAGAGTTTCAAAATGTTTCAAAATAATTTTAGAACTATCAGATTGATTTATCTGTACCTCATGACATCATTATTATGTTATTGACTTGAACATTCCCCAGTATTTCAGTCTTCCTTGTAACATTTCAGCTTGACAATCAGCTTTTATTTATATTATCTGAAAACATAATGTGCCTCCACATCTCTCTCTCACCTTCAACATGAAGTCCTGGAAGTGCTTATAACGCTTTTCAACTCTTCAAGTTTCCCTTGCTGGGAATAAAGCCCAACTGTGTCTGACTATGGAACAACAAATACTTCTTCCTATACCTTTACCAAAAAGAAGAGAGAATATTAGGTAAGAATTTAAAGAAAGTAATTGTCAGATATATTCAGAGCAAAATGTACTATAGTCTTTCAGATTGTATCTACGTAGAGTTAATTAAACTATTTTTTTATAAAACTGACCTTGAATATAAACATAACTTTAATTTTTAAAGTACTCTATTGTGGTCAAAATGATGTGGTTCTGAAGCTAAGATAACTATTGAAAGAACTTTTTTGAAAGAGGAAAGTAAGTTGCTGCTGAAGAGCTCTAAGTCAATATGTGCTTCGTTAAGGGAAAATTCCAAACCCTTACACTTATTTCCCTTTAGAATGAATATATCCAGCAGCACAACTTGCACACCAATAGTTAAGAAATTCATTGTCTATTGAACTGTTTGCTTCGAAATCAAAATGAAGACATCACAGAGTTATTCTTCAAATAAGCATATAATTTTGAAAATAAGAATTAAAAAAGATGACATTAAAAAATAAAATTACAGTCTGTCATGGCTAAATAAAAAGAAATGTAAATACCTTTTTGTTCTTTTATGTGTTTTTATGGAGAATCTCTTTTATGATGAAAGCTTTTAACATTTGATATATATTTTTTCACATTTATCTTAGTCTTAGTGACTTATTTAACTGCCATTGAGTCAGCCCCTGACTTCTGATGACCTCATGCACAACAGAACTAAATGCTGCCCTGTCTTGCATCACCCTCCCGACAGGTTGTAGATCGGATTACCAGGCCTTTTTCCCTGGTGCATGTTAGTCTAGAAGGTCCACTGAAACTTATTCATCATCATAGCAACATGCAAACCACTGACAGAGCGAATTCTACCACTGAACCACCAATGTCCTGATCTTAGCCTTAGATAAAAGAAATTATATCATGCACTGAACGTACCTCCTGTATCTTATATAGGCACTTTGTGCCAAATTTAGGTAAGGATTGAAGTACATATTTATTTTACACCAGTCCAGTAGTTCTAATTGCAGTTCTAACAGTCACTGTCTGAATATCAAAGGTATCAACACAGTGGTGGGCAAAGGCTTTGTTGAATTGTGGAAGACTCTGGTGGCACAATGGTTAAGTGCTTGGCTGCTAACCAAAAGGTCAGTGGTTCGAAACCCCTAGTGGTTCTCCAGGAGAAAAGACCTGGCAATCTGCTCTTGTAAAGATTACTCCCTAGTAAACCCTATGGGACAGTTCTACTCTGTCCTAGCGGGTTGCTATGCGTCAAAATCGACTTGACAACACACAATAACAGTAGCTTTCTACAGGGACCATAACAGAAGCAACTGTAGCCAGAAGACTGTAGGACACAAGCTACAGAGGCCTCCCCTTCTTGGCAGCCACCCTTGCTGCCCACTCACCACCTCCTGCCCAGTCCCCCAGTCCTCTCAATGGGCATGCAGCCTTGGATGTCAGGGGCAGTGCATAGGAGGATTACCCAGTACAGACCAACTGAATAAGGGATTCTGGGAAGTTTAGTCAGAGAGGGAGAAGATTTGCATATAGAGGGTTTATGTAATTTGAACATTAAGAAACAATATGGATGTATTGACTATCTCTAGCAGAAACTGTCAATGCCCGATCTATATCCCACTCCCTTATCATTTCCATGCACAATGGCACTAGTTCCAGCTGTGATTCTCTGTGTTTTCTTGACTGAGGGTTCTCTCTGATAAACAAAGCCTACTCCAGTGCATAGTGTTGGAGAATAAAAGAACCCCCTGGACAATGACACTCAATAGCACTCACTTAAGGGAAATGGTAGATAATTACCCCAAGGCCTGCAGCTTTAAGAGATATAACTGAGCAATGCATTTTCTGTTGCCTCTGGAGGAAGGTGCTCGTGGTCATCAATCTTACCCCGGACTAGGAGCTTCTCTGTGCAGGAACCTCAGGTCCAAAGGACACGCTCTGCTCCCAGCACTGCTTTCTCGATGGTATGAATTCCCCTCTCTCTGCTTGCTTCCCTTTCCTTTTATCTCTTAAGAGAGAAAAGGTGGTGCAGGCCACACCCCAGGGAAGCTCCCTGTACATTGGATCAGGGATGTGACCTGGGTAAGGGTGGTGTTACAATCCCACCCTAATCCTCTTTAATGTAAAATTACAGTCACAAAATGGAGGACAACCACACAACACTGGGAATCATGGCCTAGCCAAATTTATACATACATTTTTTGGGGGACACAATCCAATCCATGACACTGAGCAATGCATTCGCAACTAATGCTTAGAATTCTACAGTCTGATTAAGTTTAAATTGCACAGAGCTTGATAACACACCCTTTTTTGACTTCCTTTCCCTTCCTGCTTTACTTATTTTCCGCCTCATAGTGTTTCCTAGCATTACCTCTCAAAGAAAAACTTGCACTTAAATCCTTGGTTTAGAGTGTTTCTGGGGGAACTCAAACTCCTTGCCTAGCAACTATGAAAATGCCTTGTCAGACGCAGATGTCTATGAAGAGGATGTCTGCCTATACTTTCCCACATTGCTTCTCGACCAATATATATAGGATCAAGCCTCATCTTGGCTTGATAAGGGAAGCACTGTCTCTGCTTTAGAGGAAAGAGGTTTTTCACAAACAGAACAGGAAGACACAGCTGTTAGACACCAGCAGAACCAGGAGATCATGATTGGGAATGGATCATGATGGTACTGGGCTGATGGAGGCTAAACGTAAGGGTGAATAAGATAAAGTTTACTAATAATGGGTTTCTCTCCCATGATTTCAAAATTAATATTTTGTTAAGGATACATAGAATTATTTCTACTGTGGTATGTGTTTCTCAAGCATGAAAAAAAAATTTGAAAAGATAAAAGCTAGGTGTTAAGTGGAAATTAGTTGGAAGAATCAGAACTACCTTGGGGTTGAAAGGCTGAGAGAATAGCAAACTAGAGTATATTTATTATGTACATTTATTATGAGTAATAAATTTATTATGCTCTCCAGGAGGGCACTAAGGATAATCACTTCTCTAAATCAATATGCAAACACCAGTGAGGAGACAGCAGAATTGTTGAGAAGCCAGTGATGGTCATCCTCTGCACACTGAGACTGATTGTCGAAAGACGGATATGTAACTGGATTGTATAACATTAGTGGGGAATATAGCTTTCCAAAATTAACAGAGGTCATGTTTCAGCACTTAACAATCAGAGACAAGGTGAATAATGGCAGCAAGGCTGAAATGGCACTCAGACTCCCAGGAATCTGTGGATGACTAAGAGATTATTGTGTTCTTAGGGGCAAGGTAAACAGGCAGCCAGTCAGTGCCCTTCTTGAATCCCATAAAGAAGATTAAGCATGAGGAAGCAAAAGACTTATGTCAGCTTCCACATGGAAAATCGTAATCTTTGGTCTATTTTCCACACCTGAACTATTCCTTAAACACAGGGCATAAAAATGAAGGGGAAGTCAGGGCTCTTTCAGAAATAAGCCTTTAATGTTATATCATGTATATTGTTGATGTTGTTAGCTGTCATCAAGTTGATTCTGACTCATAGTGACCTCATGTGTACAAAGTGGAATTGCTCCATAAAGTTTTCAAGGCCATGAATTTCTGAAGCAGATTGCCCAGCCTGTCCCCCAAGGCACCACTGGGTGGGTTCTAACTGCCGACATTTTGGCTAGTAGTCAAGCACTCAACTGTTTGGCCACCCAGGGACTCTTAACATCATATATACCCGGTAATATACCTAATAGTAATTATTTCAGTCCATCTCAGAGAGACCTATCACTATTCACCAGAGCAATTTTATATTGGAGGAAGAGGAATACTCAAATCTTTTGAGGATTATTGACTACAGAATTTGAGTTCTCTTTGATGCTAGGGGCCCTTAGTTAGAGTGGTAGTTTCAAAGGTCAGGTGATAAGTGAAGTAGAGTTCCAAATTCATTGCACAGTGCATCCAGTGGGTCTTAGTATAATATACTGCATCAACAGGAAAACTTCTAGCCTGATGTAACATTCTAATGGACACTTAAAGGCATAGCTAATGCCCTGGCAAAGATATCCTGTCAAGTTGAGGTAGTGTTCTTCAAGATGAAGTATACACTAGGGCCCAACAACCATTATATGCTGCTTTATCACACCTTGTGGAATATATGGGCTCTGGATCCAATGACTAGAAGCAGAGGGGTATTTTACTATCATTCTCTTTGAGCCACATGTGGAATTTCTGGTTCCTGTCTCTATAACTTTAGCCTCTACTTGACTAAATACTCTGGTCCCTAGGGAAACTTTTCTACCAGAGAACATAGTAAGCTGAAGTTATGGCTACTGTCTGATTACTTTGAGCTCCTTATTCCATGAGAAGGGGCAGTGGTGGTTCAATGGTAGAATTCTTGCCTTCATATGGAAGACCAAGTTTTGATTCCAGCTAATGCACCTCATCTGAAGCCACCATCTGTCTCTCAGTGGAGACTTGTGTGTTGCTACGATGCTGAACAGGTGTTTTCAGGGGAGCTTCCAGGCTAAGAAGAACTAGGAAGAAAGTCCTGTCAATCTATTTTTGAAAATCAGCAAAGGAAAACCCTATAGATCACAATGGTCTGATCCTATTGTGCATGGGGTCACAATCAGTCAGGGAATGATTTGATAATGTTGACAACAACAATAGCAGGAGACCAGATAGCAAAAAAGGAGTCACTAAACTAGCAGGGGGAATTGAACATGCTACTATATAATGAAAGGTGAATAGAATGTCTGGAACTCATGGAATTTGTATATTGATGCCTGGTGGTAAATATAAGTGGGAAATTATGTCAACCATGGCCTGACAAGGGCATGGTCACCAGGGGCTCAAATCACATTATGCAAGTAGCTTAGACCAGCAAAACTGTACGCTCAGATGAGGGGAATCTAAAATGGGTGGTAAAGAAGGGTACGATGGATGTTGCTGCCTTTGGACCAATTGAAGAGTAGATATTGTAGGCATCCCAATAATCCTCTTTTTTTAAAAAACAAAAACAAAACAAAACAAAAAAAAACAGCCACAATCTTGGAGAATTGTGAGAAGACAGAGTAAAATTAACTGGGAATACTAGTAGATTTAAGTGATGTAAGTGGTCTTCTGTAGCAAATGGTGCAGATGCCCCATCTAGATTCCCCTCACCTTTGCTATTTTAACACAAGGTGGCCTAACTCCTAAGTGTTAACACCTGTGTCTCTTTGTCTACAGACCTTAGTTTCCAGATCCTACTCAGCCTAGAAACTCTGGGGTGTCAATACCTGTCTCTCCCCTCAAACAACTATTGACAGGAGTTTGTGGATGAATAGCCCAGCTCACGGTTCCTCAGATTTTCCTGGTTGGATTAAGTTCTAGTTATTCACAGTGGTTACTTGATTTACTGGCTTCCTTCCCTTTTCTTTATCATGTCCCAACTCCTCTACAGATGTTTACTGTGATTAACTCTCAAATAAACTACTTGCATTTGTTGTCTTGAGAGAAGACAACCTTCAACCGGTAATGCAGGTCATGCCAGTTGCATAGATAATTCTTCGTTATCATTACTTTTACAGGTATAATAACCAATATATTGTCCTGTGTGATCTGTTGTACTGTACTTTGATGTTTAGATAAGCAACTCATTTATTTAAAATATGAATTCAGTGGGTGTAAATATAAGCAATTTTGTTTGCTTTACTTTTTATTTATCTCTTTTTTGATGTATTCCCAATGGCTAATATGGAATCTCCCTTCTATTATGATTTGGCAGCAGGTTTGGTTTTGGAGCCCTGTTGGTGGAGTGGTTAAGTAATACAGCTGCTAACCAAAAGATCGGCAGTTCAAATTCACCAGTCACTCCTTGGAAACTCTATGGGGCAGTTCTACTCTGTCCTCTAGGGTTGCTATGGGTCAGAATCGAACCAACAGCAAAAGGTATAGGTATAATATGAAATCTCCCTTTTATTATGATTAGTAAATTTCCTAAGGATAAGAATATATGACTTTCTGGATATCTTCTAGACACTTTCTGCTATTAATCTCAATGTAAACCAAAAAAAAAAAAAACCTGTTGCTGTGAAGTCAATTCTCATAGAGACCAGTTTAAACCTCCAACTAAAATTCAATTTAAATTATACCTTATCTTTCATCCACCAGTGCCCGCATGATAGTTTTAGTCACAGTGATTTTGACTGAGATGCAGGCAGAATCTTTTCTGTAATTCTTTCATCTCTTTACAATGAGGTAAATCTATGTTATTTTCCTGTACAGTTTACTTCCCTCTCCCTCTTCTGGGTCTAGCTCCTTCCTCTGGGATGAGAGGAGAAAACAAAAGGCACAACTGAAGTCTTCTTAAAAACTGGACACTCGTCTGTGGTGGAATGCTCTGGTCTATATCTGATTTGGCCTGGCTCTCTGTGTCACTTGTCACTACCCCAAAATAATATTCTGCAGAGATAGAGGGGATTATTTACCTTAGGGCTTCACAAAGCCTCATTTACTGCCAGTATTCTTAGAAAACCACTAATACTTGTTCTGCAGACTCTGATCATTGTGGACAATTGGGGAACATTTCTCTCCCATTTTTCTATAAACACCATTATACAGTTTCTTCACATCCTGTTGTTGTAAGCTTTCCCAGCAAGCCTTCTGCCTTCAGAAATCTTCAAAACAGATGTGGGTGCAAATTTCTATATCTACATATATTCCCAATCTCCAAGAGCTAATGACAATA
>NW_004443949.1:29846208-29860686 GCF_000243295.1 Trichechus manatus latirostris
AAAAAAAATGGTGTTGTCTCTTATGTGATGATCTCTGGAATTTAGTATAATTTGATTGAGAAAATTAAAAGAAAAAATACAAAAACGTTCTATCAATTTAGGACCTTGAGGAGGAAATTATTATTTTATTAATCTGAAAAAAGCATTTTTGGGGGAGGGGGGACAATGAGAGCATTTGCCTACAGGTTAAAAACAAAGTAACAATTCTCACTGAGCCTGAATGAAAATTAAAGCTGTCTTTTTTTGACACTGAACTACTGGGGAAAAATTGTCTGCTTCCTCTATAAACAAAAGACTTATTTATTTTGAATTACCTTGAAATAGTTATTTTGAATTAAGAACTTATAACCATTGTTGTTGACTCATTGAGACCATATAGGACAGAGTAGAACTGCCCCATAGGGTTTCCAAGGCTGTAATCTTTATGGAAGCTGACTGTCACATCTTTCTCTGATGGAGTCGCTGCTGGATTCAAACCACTGACCTTTCGGTTAGCAGCCAGTGCTTAACCATTGCTCCACCAGGACTCTTTTGAATTAAGAATTTATAGATATCTTTAAAAATAATTTTTCTTATATACTTTTTTTTTTACTGCAGTTAAAAGTGTGTAATTTCTATGGTCATAGTTTTAGTTTACTTCTGTGTCTTTAAAAAATCTTCCTTCATGCCCCTTATGTTTTATAAAGGGGAAGGGAGCAAAACTAATTTATATCAAAGTCAAATTCTCGTTATATCTTTGAAAGCTAACTTTTAAAACATGATTTATCTTTGAAAATTCAAATAACACTGCTCACTGTTACTCAGAAGCAGTGACCCCAAGTTAAACATAGTATAAAATGTTAAAAATCAATCTCATTTTAGAAGAAGAACATTTTGGAAAAATATGTGATACTTACCTATCTCCTGTTCCCTCTTCTGGTTTCCTTATTGTACTTATTGCTTGTATCTACTTTTAGTTCCTTGTTTCTGTTATTTGACTTCAATCAAGGCTTTTCTTCTTTGGAAAATATTAAAACAGAGATTTTCTTTGAAGTGGTTCTTATTGTGTTCAAGGCCCAGCTTTTTCCCTAATTCTCTATGTTGGAGAGCCGATGCTTTCATAATTGTACTTCTCTTGTTATTAGTTTTACAGAAGGCAGCAGGAAATGGACAGAGCTGTTGATTTCCCAGCAGACATTCACCCTGCCTACTGAGGACAACAATTCGGTTTAGGTGAGTTTGACCATGCTTTCAGCTTGAAAGTTTGCTTTCTAACTCCTTCCTTCCTGCCTCAGTGATTGGTTTAAGCCATGTATATTTCAGTTAACATGTACCAAGACTGTGGACCTGCGGTAGACTGAATAATGGCTCCCAAAGATGTCCGCATCCTAATTTCCAGAACCTACGAGTGTTACTTAACATGACAAAAAGAATTTTCAGTTCCTTGCAATGTTGCAATGAGAAGCAACCCAACTAATATAACATTTTGCACAAAACCTAAGCTTTTAAATATATCTTCAAATGTGTTTTCACAGTTGGATGAATCAAGATGAAGCTTTCCTGGTTTTGGATTCATGAAACTGGATAATAAGCATCACAAAAGAAGAAATAATATTATAGTGCCTGTCTTGCTCATTGCCATCTCCTCTCTGCCTATCATTGATCAATAAATATAATAAGTGCTTAATATACTGTGAAATGAATGGTTGGTTGAATATAAAACATACACAGCATGAATATAGTATCATAACTAGCCAATCTTGTCTTATCAAATCTATTTTGAACTAAGAGAGACTGAATATACAAACAGACAATGGCCAGACCATAAAAGTCAAGAGAACTCTGATCCAAAACCTCTGCAACAACTAGCCTGGGAAACCAAGCCACAAACCTCTGCAACAATCAGCCCAGAAAAGTCAGGATTTGGTCAATGATGGCCACATTCCTAAGTTTTTGCCCCCCACTTCCAACTCAAGACCAACCAGAGAAAGCCAAGTATGTTCACCAAATCAATTAAATAGGATGTCCAGCTTCTAGTTAGCCTGCCTTCAGCTTCCTCCTGCCGACAATCTGTAATCAGAACATACCTAAACCCTTCCCTTTTTTCACTATATAGCTTTCCTATTCTTCTACATGCCTTTGAGTCTCTACCAAACACAAATGATGGTGGCTAATTCTTTTCCTATAGCAAGCTCTGAATAAATAGCTTCTGTTTGTTTTCATTTGTTTGTGTCCATTTATTTCCACAGCTATATAAATGAGACCAACAACAACCTTCCTTAAGGTTGCCTTTGTCTTACTCATTTATGTCTAACAAATAGTTTCTGCCAAAAAGTATCCTCTCAGAATTTCATCAAATAAATAGATTAAATAAAATAAGTGTGAAGCAAATAGATGGGCATTTAATAGCCCTTCATGTCCAGAAATATTTCTCCCACTGGTCTAGTCATTGCTTGAAATTAAACCGCCAGGGCCTCATTTAATTTGTTGATGAACAAAAATGTACATGTTCATTAAAATATACCAATTACGGGGCAAAATACAATAACACAGTGATGGGCAAGACAGATCTTGCCCCGACCTCAGAAAGTTTATATTCAGAGGGATGAATAAGACAATAAATGGCAGGTTTACATAAATATATACATATACATAGTTATTATTATAGTTATTTTTTAATTGTTGTAAATAAATATATAACACACTTGTAAAGTCAACACTTTCACATGTACAATTCAGTGACAGCAGTCATGTTGTGCAACAATCACCACATGATTATACATTCAATTGTAACTTTGGTAAGGACCCAAGAATAGAAATGCAAGATGACAAAAGAGTGTGGTACAAGGGTCCAGGCTTGACTTTGGAGACCAGGAAGGCTTTATGAAGTAGTGATGGAGGGTCAGATCTCTCCAGTTATCTTTGGTCTCAGAGATTAGTCATGATTTCAGAAAGGGTTTGGAACCCAAATGACTGTGATTGAATTCTTGACATCCTGACAGAATGGAGCATAAGAAATAGAAATCATATTGGTTTAAAGGAAAGTAAAATCACGTTTTTTATATGCTAAACATTCTGGACAGAGATTCAGACCTACTGTACTGTGTTCCCTAAGGTGTTAAAAATGTTTATATCAGATTCATTATTTCTCTTGTAGGAATACCCATGTTTAACAAGGAATAAATACTCCCACTAGCCATTTGAAAACAAACGAGTAAAGACCACTTAAAAACCCTTTGGCTTCATTTTCCTACAAAATAAGGAGAGACTCCTTAGTACAGACATTAAGAATAGTCCTCACAATGTATCCACAAACCTATCATCCCCTGCTCTTCTAAGACTACCCATCATTCCTCTTCTCACTCTTAGTATTTTAGGCACACTGAGCTGCTTTTCCTTATACTTGTAACCTGTTTTTATAGCTTCATGTTACTGTACATGTGGTTTAGTCTTTTTGAAATGCCTCTTTTGCTTTTTCTGACTTGTATGTTCATTACACAGGTCCAGACTTAATACGATCTCTGTGAGTCTGTTCCCACCCTGCCCACCTCCAATAAACTGTTAATTTCCTACATTTCTTTTATGTTATAACATATTTTCTTATCACTAAATTTAATATTCTGAAGTATTAGAGCACTGGAGACTAAAGTCATACACTTTAGTTGTCTTCATTAATAAGATTTGCTATAAAGATGTTCAAATTTCTCCTTGATTTTTTATTCAATTACAAGACTAATTGAACTTAAAACAACATACCTAGTACTTTATATAACGGAAGTGTAGTTTCAAAAAATATAGATTCTTATTCCAATTCTGTGTATAATTTTGGAAAATTATTCCATAATCCCTAAGGGAACAGTTATAAGCAGTACTTTATAGTGGTTAAAGGGATAAGTTCTGAAACTAGATCTGCTCAGTTTGACTTTTGTTACTTCAACTTACTAGGTGTGAGAACTTGAGTGGCTTTAATTTTTGTGTGTCAATGTCCTCATCTTTAAAATGGGGACATTAAGAATACCTGACACACAGTGTTGTAGTGAGGTAAAAACATATGCAAAAAGCTTAGAACAATGTCTGGCATATAGTAATATAGTAAGCCCTTAGCCCATATTACCAATTATTACTATTAATAGTCACAATTGTAGCAGCAGGAACAGGAGAAGGAGTCGTGGTGGTAAAAACATAATAAACGTATTATGTTTCCAGCTTTGTGTTGAGCATTTTAAATATACTATCACATTATAAAGGAGCCCTGGTGGTGCAGTGGTTAAAGTGCTCAGCTGCTAACCAAAATGTTGGCAGTTCGAGCCCACTAGCCGCTTCACAGGAGAAAGATGTGGCAGTCTGCTTACATAAGGATTTGCAGCCTTGGAAACCCTATGGAGCAGTTCTACTATGTCCTTACAGGATCACTATGGGTGGGAATCAACTCAGTGGCAATGGGTATCACATTGTAACAGTGGAGTCCTTGAGTGGTGCAAATGGTTAATGCTCTTGGCTGCTAACTGAAAGACTGAAGGTTCAAGTCCACCCAGAGGCACCTTGGATAAAAGGCTTGGCTATCTAATTCTGAAAATCAGCCATTGAAAACCCTATGGAGCACAGTTCTACTATAATACACTTGGGTAGCTATGAGTCAGAGTTGACTCAAAGGCAACTGGATCACAGTACAACACAACAACAATCCTATAAAATGAGTATAAATATTCCATTTTCTAGATGAATCTCTGGGTAGTGCAAATGGTGAATGTGCTCTGCTGCTAACTGAAAGGTTGGAGGTTAGAGATAATTTAGAGGTGCCTCAGAAGAAAGGCCTGGAGATCTCCTTCTGAAAAACCAGCCACTGACAACCCTGTGGATGGCAACAACAATAACAATAACCAAAAAACAAGTATATGGTCACATATGTAGGTGTATAGGCCTATATGTGTATGAGTAGGTATAGGTCAGTACATATGTGTGAACAGATAAAAATATCTATATGTATGTGTAAATACAGACATGTGTATGCATACACATATATTCATAGAGACACAGTTACAGACACTTCTCAGACATAACCAAACACCTTGCAAGAAAGGTTTTCTGGGTTTGAAGGCTTAGAACCTTGGACTCATGGGACAATTCTGTGAATTGGTATCACAAAGTTTATGTTCTGTATCCTAGTGAGGTGAGTAGCGTCTACGTTCTTAAAAGCTTGTGAGCAACCATCTAAGATACAACTATTGGCATTATCAAGAGCAAAAGAGAAAGAAGAAAACCAAAGTCTCAAAGAAGAAACTAGTCTACAGGGCTGACGCCCCACATGCGCCACGGCCTCACCTACCCTGAGAACAGAAGAACTAAATGGTGCCTGGCTGCCACTACCGATCATTCTGATCAGGCCCACAACAGAGGGACCCTGATAGAATGACAGAAAAACATGGAACAGAACTCAAATTCTTAAAAATTCAGACTTACTGGACAAGTTGAGACAAAAGAACTCCCTGAGACTATCGTCCTGAAATACTCTTTAAATCTTGAACTGAAACTATCCCATGAAGTCCCCTTTAAGTCAAATAACTGACTGGCACCCAAAATAAAAGGTATTATCCATGAGTACGTTGCTCCATTACAAAACTATTTATATGAGACCAAAAGGTCAATAATTACTATAAAGCAAAGATGAGAAAATAAGGGAGCAGGGAAGCTGGAGTACTGGAAATGGAACAAGAATACAATTAAAAAGAATGTTAACACATGAAAAATATAACTAATGCCACTGAAAAATTTGTGTAGAAATTGTCAAATGGGAGCCTAATTTGCTGTGTAAACTTTCACTGAAAACACAATAAAATATTATTTTAAAAAAAGGAAAGAAAAAAAACCTATAGAGCACAGTCCTATTCTAACACACATGGGGTCAACTTTATAGCTACTGGTTTTGTAGAAAAGGAATTTGAAGTTAAATTTTTTAATCATTTGTTCAATGTCAGAGGTGGCAGAGCTAAGATTAAAATCCTAATTAGTCAAATACTACAAGTATCATTCCTAAACAACCGAATTACAATTATAATTACATTAAAAAAGGCAAGTGATATACAAATCCAGTGTTGTATAGGAAGACCACATCCCTGCTCCTACATGAAGGAAAGAAAGGTTCCTAATCCATCTCCTTTCCCGCACTGATTAAAACACTTAATTAGTACTGTGCTCCTAGTAATGTGTTGGCATTGTGATGGGAGTCAGACTTTAAAATATGAAAAGTATTGTCTTTGCGTGTAAGAGTCTTACGGTCTTCTGTGGCTTTGACCTCAAAGAGCATTTAGAGAATGCTACTGAGAGTAGAAGGAAGAAAAGGGCAGCTACAAATGCTGAAGTAATATTTCATCAAAAGCACATTTTTCTTATGGTCTGAACTTATTTTCATCTGTATAAGGATAAATAGAATGTTGTACCTTTAGGAGATTTTGATTATTATAGAGAAACCAGAGACCCCAGTGGCTTTCCTACTTGATGCCCTTTACACAAAACCTTCTAAGATACTCAGCTCAAAGTAATGAGAGATCAGAAGGCTATCTCCTTACCATGCAGCACCCTAGGGGCCAACGAAGTCTTTTGAAGAGGCTAACTGCTCTCCTGCTGCCTTTATGTATAGTGCAGAAGGTGGACTTGCTTGGGGCTTTGACATTCAGGGATGGGCTCTTATGGAGAACAGCTGACATTTCAGTTTTGTCCATGAACTGAACTTTGGTGAACTAGAGAGATGATTTGTAGGCTGCAGTAAAGTTTTTACATACATAGAAAATTCAAAGCAGCAACTATGCATACAGACACACACATATGTATGTATATATATACAAATGTTATATAGGGTCACCACAAGTCAGAATCGACTCAACAGCACCTAACGACAAAATGTATATGTAACTTATAAATAAATAAAAATACATCTTTTACCCATACTTTTCCAAAACACTTTTAGAAAGGACTTAAGATAATGGCAATTTAACTTGAATTGCTCTTTAATCCAATACGGAGTCATTATTTCGTCATGATTGCTTGATTCTAGATTACAAATTGGTCTTTGTATGTAACTATAATCTCATAAATATCTTTCACAAATGAAGCATCAGGTCGATTCTGTAAAACCTGTATAAAATATAAACAATTTACACTTCCAAGTATCTATTCTTTCTGTTAATTATGATTTTAAACAGTGTACAAGGTATTACTTCCACAGTAAAACAAAATCCTGTATAATCTCCAAAAGAATAGAAACTATGTAATCATATAACATTTAGCATGTGAGATTTGGTGCTAGAATGCTTGGCTTGGAATGCTGGCTTCATTTCTTACTAGGTGTGGAACACTGGGAAAGCATTTCACCTCTTTTCACCTTTTGTCGATCAAGGGGTAATTTCCTCCTTGGGTTGTTGTGGTCTGTTAAATTATTTAAAGAGACACTGTCTGAAGCATTTAGCACAGTCTATCTGTCATGTAGTCAGCATCTAATAAACATTATCATTTATCTATTCCATTCCCACAGAAGGATTTGGGGAGGAGGCAGTTCTTACGGTGCACTGAGGTACCCAGTTTTATTTTTCCTGCTGCCAAAAATAGGGATATAAGGCTAGTATGTTGCCAAGGTGAGCTCACACTGGGAGAACTGATTATACAGTTTTCAAGTTGGAGTATTGCAAGTTGGTAGCTTGAAATTGTCCATAGTGGAATATTCATATCACTCAAAGCCTTTTCTCCCTGGAGCAAGTTGTTAAACATTGACCAAGATAACACTGGAGTTGACTATTATCCCCTGTGTTAGCCATTTTCTCCTACTCTGGTCCACTGGTCAACTGTAAAACTGTAAGGATATTCATGTACTCACCAGGCTTCTGTGCCTAAGAGATACAGCACAATACAGATAGGATTCACAATTAGGGATATATATATATATATAGATATATGTGTGTGTGTATATATATATGTATAAAACAAAAAAAACCCATTACTGTCAAGTCAGTTCTAATTCACAGTGACCCTATAGGACAGAGTAGAACTGCCCCACAGGGTTTCCAAGAAGCAGCTGGTGGATTTGAACTGCTGACCTTTTGGTTAGCAGCTGACTCTTAACCATTGTGCCACTGTGTGCGTGTGTGTGTGTGTGTATAAAATTTATTTGGGAAGTGTCTTATGCTGGGTTCTCTAGAGAAGCAAAACCAGTAAAGTATATAAATATATATATAGAAAGAGAGATTTATATCAAGGAAATGGCTCACACAGTTGTAGAGGCTGGACCATCCCAAGTCTGTGGGTCAAGACAGAGGCTTCTCCTTATTCATGTAGCCACAGGTGCTGGCGAACCCAGAATTGACAGGTCAGACAGCAGGGCTCTTGCTCACAGGCTGTGAAGATCGAAGATGGCTGAATCCCAAGATCAGCAGGCAAGACCACAGGTAAGCTGCTGACTCAAGTCCCAAGAACCGGAGGTCAGACAAACAGGAGCCAGCTGCAGGAGCCAGACTGAGAAAAAGCCCATGAGTCCTGCCAGAATGTCCACTTATACTGGATGCAGGCCACATGCCCAAGGAAAATCCCTTTCAACTGATTGGCTGCTCACAGTAAATCCCATCATGGAGGTTATCACATTGTATCAAGTCTCATCATGGAAGTGATCACATCATATGACTGCCAAACCACTGAGAAGACACACAACCTTAACCATCACAGGAAGTGAATGCCTCTTGTAATATATAAATCCATTTTCCTGCTATTTGACATTTAATTTTCAATAACATATTCAGAGACATTTTACATGCAAAAATAGGAGACCATCTGCAAACCAAGGTCAATGAGGATATTAGTCTTCTATGACCAGTGTCTTAATGGATAATATCCCATCCTGTTTTTGTTTGCCTTGATGACAGGAAACCCTTCTTCACTTTTAAAAGGAATAATAATCTGTGAACAATTTTCCATTATTCTATAAAGCAGGAAAAGAGCCACCTAATCAATGTTTCCATTCTCCCTCCCAGGCAAAGCAATGTTTAAGTAGAAAGCCACCAGAATTGTCCTTTCACTGCAACAAGATGAATAGGCAGACTACAAAACTTTATAAAAATAAGAATAATGAAACTAAAAGCAGGGTATTTACCAACAAGATAAGTCATAAAAGGTTGGAAAAGCTTTGGGGGCATTTTGTACACTTGTCTGATTTCTCTATGTTAGTTGGTAGAATAAATTAAATGAATTTATGGCTCCCCCCTAAATTTCTGGATCATCCTTTTGTCATGTCCTAGAAGGTAATGGTATTGAGCTTCTGTATTTAGATACCTGTTTTTAGAACCATGGTGCTTAGCCTGTTGTATTTTAGAGTATTTTCATTTGTTTATTAGTCTTGATAGTTTTAGGACTTGTGAAATTTGAGTACTGAAATATTTAGATTTATGGAGTACTTATTATATATCAAACTCTCTTCTTTAATCTTTAGTTAAAATAAGTCTACTTTTTCTTTATAACAAATTTTGAAATAAAGCCTATATTTACCATTATTTTGTACATAAGGAAATTGAGGAATAGAAAAGTAAGTAGTAGCTTGCCTAAAGTTACACAACAATTAAATTGCGAACTAATATCAGTACCATGGCCTGTAGTCTTAAACCCTACACTCTTCATTCTACATAAGAGTAAGAAATAAAAGTACTCCACAATGATAGTACGTTGTTTTGTTTTTTAGAGTGTCTATGTTTCTAGGAGAAAATACACTGTCAGGTGTCATTAGATTAATTATCATACATGTATTAAAATGCTCATCAACTTGAAGGATGCATTTGAACATTACTTTAAAAAATTAACTCTTCTGACTTCATTGAGTTGTACTAATCTTATTATTTTGCCATTACAAACTTCAACTGATCAGATAGGAAATGCATCCTTATATGCAATATAATTAGGATCCTTAACGATATTTTAGGAACTCTTGTATTCATAAAAGAGAGAAAAAAGAAATTGGAAATTTGGCAGTTTCTTATAATGTTAAATGGTCACCTACAATATGACCCAGAAATTCCAATCCAAGTTAGTCATTCAAAAAGAAATAATGGCATATTGTCCACAAGAAGAATTGGACAACAACAAGTATTTGTAATAGACAAAAATACAGATCTGTAAACAGGCGAGCATGTAAATTGTGGTGTATTCACACAAATGAACATTACTTGGTAAAAAGAAATAAACTCTTGATGCATTAAACAAAGTGAAAGAATCTCATAGAGTTGAGCAAAAGAAGCCAGGCAAAATGAATACGTAGTATATGATTTTATTCACATACAATTTAAGACCAGGCAAAAGTAATCTATGACGAGAGAAATCCAAATGGCTGTTGTTTTGGTTGTTGGGTGATTGACTAGAAAAGAGCAGGACAGAAATTTCTGGAGTGATTGAAATGTTCTATATCTGGATGTGGGCATTGGTTAGAAGAGTGTATACATTTATCAACTTTTACACTAAAGATCAGGAGCCCTGGAGGCGCAGTGGTTAAAGCTCTTGGCTGCTAACTGGAAGGTCAGAGGTTTGAACTCACCAGATGCTCCACGGGAGAAAGGTGTGTCAGCCTGCTTCCGTAAAAATTAAAGCCTTATAAACCCTATGGGGAGCCCCAGTGGCTCAGTGGTTAAGAGCTTGGCTGCTAACCAAAAGGGTGGCATTTCAAATCCAACAGGTGCTCCTTTGAAACCCTATGGGACAATTCTACTGTGTCCTATAAAGTCGTAAGAGTTGGAATCGACTCAGCAGCAATGGGTTTGGCAGTTGGTAATACTAAAGATCTACACATTTTCCTCTATATAAATTATATTTCAGTAAAGAAAAAGAAAGACATTTCATGCTCATTAACAATGAATATTGAAGATTAGATTTGATAACTAGAAAATAAAATTTGTAATATTATATATACATATACATTCACATATATATGTATATATGTATACATATACACATACACAGACACACACACACACATATATATATTAGGAGCCCTGGTCGAACAGCGGTTAAAACGCTGGGCTGGTAACTGAAAGGTCAGTGGTTTGAACCCAGCCACTCTGTGAAAGAAAGACCTGGCAAACTGGTCCCGTAAAGATTGCAGCCTAGGAAACCCTATGGGGCACTTCTACTCTGTCCTATAGGAAGGCTCTGAGTCGGAATAGACTGGATGGCTCACAACAACAACAACACACACACAAATATATATATATGTACATCTATATGTATATATGTATATGTATGTATATATCTATCTATATATATATATATACAGGTAGTTCTCAGCTTACAGTGTATTAAAGTTATGACAAACCCCACTTAGGACTGTTAGGTTTTTTTGTACATCTCATCCTTAGTAGTATGTACTGATACTATCATTCTCTTATCAACCTCCAAAGAAAAATAAAGATAGGACTTATAAAGATGCTGATAATAAAAGGCAATAATGATGAAAACTAAAAAAAAATGTTTTCCACTTATGTCAGAACTGACTTTCAGTGGATTCCTTGGAATGGAAACTGATCTAATATATATATTAGGAGAAAAAAATTAATTGGTAAGTGTACAATCTGTGTTTTCAGTCACTATAATTTCTGAATTACGTGACCTTGAACAACTGACTTAACCTTTTGAATGTTCTGATTTCTAATCTGCTAAAATGGTTTTAAATATAATATCTATAAATTAATGTGCAAGTATAGTTTGTAGTAATTCGAATACATTGTAAGTTGGAGACTACCTGTATTTCAAAAATGGATGCGTTGCTGTAATCACTTACCATATTTTTAGGCAAATAACACTCATCCTCTGCTTTTGTTTGCCAGCCATGCCCTCCTCCCATGAGGCATCTTCACAAGCACAGCCATGCCAATCCTATTTCACATGTTGCTGTTAAAAAAATTAGCATAGCACATTTAGGAAAATACTTCATGAGGGGAGGGTGCATCTGGCAAACAAACGCTGAGGGCGCATGCATTATTTGCGTAAAATTACAGTAATCATTTACAACAAGAAATTTGGAAGACAGCTACTTGGTCAATGGACTGGAAGATACTGATATATGTGTCCATTCCAAAGAAAGGTAATTAAACAAAATGTAGAAATTATTGAACAGTATCATTAATATCACATGCTAGTATAATTTTGCGGAACGTAATCCTAAAGTATCTGTAGCTGTACATCAACAGGGAACTACCAAAAACTCAAGCTGGATTCAGAAAAGGATGTGGAATGAGAGCTATCATTGCTGATGTCAGATGGATCTTGGCCAAAAGACATTTGCCTCTGTTTTATTGACTATGCAAAGGCATTCGACTGTGTGGATCATAACAAATTATGGGTATCATTGCGAAGAATGAGAAATCCAGAACACTTAATTTTGCTCATGAAGAACCTGTACATAGACCAAGAGACAATCTTTTGAACAAAAAAATGGAACACTGTGTGGTTTAAAATTGGAAAAGTTGTATGACAGGAATGTATACTTTTACCTTACTTATTCAATCTATCTGTTGAACAAATAATTTTAGAAGCTGGCTAAATGAAGAAGAACATGGCATCAGGATTGGAAGAAGGCTTATTAACAACATATGAAATATAGATGACACATCTTACTTGCTGAAAATGGAGACAACTTGCAGTACTTACTGATAAAGGTCATATACTACAGTCTTCAGTATGGATTATGCATGAAAGTGAAAGAAAATGAAAATCTTCACAACTGGAATAGCAGTATGATATACGGAGAAAAAGACTGAACTTTTCAAATGTTTCATTCTACTTGGATCAATAACCAATGCCCATGGAAGCAGCAGTCAAGAAATAAAATTGGAAAAATCTTCTGTAAAATACCTCTGTAAAGTTTTACAAAGCAAAGATAGGCTTTTGATGATTATGGTGCAACCTCACTCAGGCCACATTCTTTCAATTGCCTCATATGCATGTGAAAGATGGACAATGAAAAAGACAGGATAAGAACTGATGCACTCACAATTGTGGTGTTGTTGCAGAATATTAAATATATGGTGACTTCAGAAAAATGACGAAATCAGTCTTTGAAGTAACACAATCAGAATGCTCCTTTGAAGCTAGGATGGTGAGACTCCAGCTAGCTTACTTTGGACATGTCGTCAAGAAAGACCAATTGAAAGGACAGGATATCATGTTAGAGGGTAAAGTAGAGGGTCAGTGAAAACAAAAGAAACCCTCGGTGAGATGGATTGACACAGTGGCCACAATAATGAGCTCAAACATACCAACAATCTTGAAGATGGTGCAGGACCAGGCAATGTTTTGTTCTGTTATACATAAGGTCACCACTGAAGGAAAATATTTTTAAACCTAGATTTAGAGGTAGGGATAGAATAAAAAATTCACACCATGTAAGCACTCAGAAATTAGCTTCTGCCACAACTTTTCTAGAAAACAAAACTCTTAAGTATGTAGTTGAGCAAAGACAGTAATGGAATGTAACAAAATTCTGGATGGCAGTTATGGATTGAACTGTGCTCACCCAAAATGTGTGTCAACTTGGCTAGGCCATGATTCCCAGTATTGTGTGACTGTACATCATTTAGTCATCTGATGTGATTTTCCTATGTGTTGTAAATCCTTCCTCTATGATGCTAATGATGCAGCATTAGAGGCAGTTAGGTTAATGAGGCTGGACTCAATTTACAAGGTTAGGTTGTATCTTGAGTCATTCGCTTTTGCGATATAAAAGAGAGAGGCAAGTAGAGAGACAGGGGATCTCCTACCACTGAGAATGAAGAACCTGGAGGGGAGCACATCCTTTGGACCTGGGTCCCTGCGCTGAGAAGCCCCTAGACAAGGGGAAGATTGATGACAAGGACCTTCCCCTAGAGCCAACAGAGAGAGAAAGCCTTCCCCTGGAACTGGCACCCTGAATTTGGACTTCTAGCCTCCTAGACAGTGAGAGATTAATTTTCTCTTTGTTGAAGCTATCCACTTGTGGTATTTCTATTATAGCAGCACTAGATAACTAAGACAGCAACTGTGCATAAATCCTACAGTGTGCCCAGTACAAAGAAGGGAGAAAGTCAGAGAGTTCCACTAAGAATACCTTCACAAAGAAGGAAGATGCCCTTGCAAACTCTATATGTTTGGTAAAGGAGACTTACTTCAAGGTAAGATAAAATCACGTCTCTTTCTGTCCACAAAATAAATAAATAAAATAAGAAGGGAATTTAAGAAAACTTGCAGAAAGTTTCAATGAATTTATGATCAAAATATGAGGTAAACTTCAATGTTGTATGGCTTTGGGCAATTGATGAAAATTTTAAAAATAACTATTTAAGCTTAATCTTTCAAAAATTCTGTGAACTACACGGTTTTAATACTTTTTACATTTTTTTCTTATACTTTAGATGAAGGTTTACAGAACAAATAGTTTCTCATTAAACAGTCAGTACACATATTGTTTTATGACATTGGTTAACAACCCCACGACATGTCAAC
>NW_004443949.1:29860786-29863950 GCF_000243295.1 Trichechus manatus latirostris
AGAACAAATAGTTTCTCATTAAACAGTCAGTACACATATTGTTTTATGACATTGGTTAACAACCCCACGACATGTCAACACTCTCCCTTCTTGACCTTGGAGGACCTTTTTTTTTACTTTTCACCATTATCTTCAACTCACTGCACCCTAGCCTTCCCCTCAAACCTTATGAGTTGCTGTTCTCATTTTGATCTCACATAGATAATTCTTTTTTTTTTTTTTTTGGTACATTAGATGAAGGTTTACAGAACAAATAGTTTCCCATTAATCAGTACACATGTTGCCCTATGACAATGGTTAACAACCCCATGACATGTCAACTCTGTCCCTTCTCAAACTTGGGTTCCCTATCACCACCTTTCCTGTCCCCTCCTGCCTTCTAGCCCTTGTTCCTGGACTGCTGTGCTTCATTAGTCCCGTTTTGTTTTATGGGCTGTCCAATCCCTGGCTGAATGCTGAACCTCGGGAGTGAGTTCACCACTGAGATAAAAGGGTGCCTGGGTGCCATACTGTTAGGGTTTCTCCAGTCTCTGTCAGGCCAGTAAATCTGGTCTTTTTTTGTGAGTTAGAATTTTGTTCTACATCCTTTTCCAGCTCTGCCAGGACCCTCTGTTGCGATTCTGGTCAGAGCAGTCAGTGGTGGTAGCCGGGCACCATCTAGCTGTACTGGATTCAGTCTGGTGGAGGCCATAGTAGCTGTGGTCCATTAGTCCTTTGGACTAATCTTTTCCTTGTATCCTGTTCTCGTCATTCTCCCTTGCTACTGAAGGGGTGAGACCAGTGGAGTATCTTAGATGGCTGCTCACAGGCTTTTAAGACCTCAGACGCTACTCACCAAGGTAGAATGTAGAATACTGTCTTTGTAAACTGTGTTATGAATATTGAGCTACATGTTCCCCAAGACCATGGTCACAACAGCCCTCTGCCCAGAAATTCAGTCCCTCAGGGAATTTGGATGTATCTATGGAGCTTCTATGACCTTTGCTTGTACAAGCTGTGCTGGTTTCCCCAGCATTGTGTACTGCCTTACCCTTTACCAAAGTTACCACTTATATGTTGTCTATTTAGTCCCCCCCCCACCCCTCCCATCCCTTGTAACCAGCAAAGATTGTTTCTTTTTGTATGTAAACTTTTTCATGAGTTTTTACAGTAGAGGTCTCATACAATATTTGTCCTTTTGTGATTGACTTATTTCACTCAGCATAGTGTCCTCCAGTTTCATCCATGTTATGAAATGCTTCACAGATTCACCATTGTTCTTTATCATTGCATAATACACCATTGTGTGTATGTACCATAGTTTATCCATTTATCTATTGATGGCCATCTAGGTTGTTTCCATCTTTTTGCTATTGTGAACAATACTGCAATGAACATGTGTGTGCATATGTGTATTGTGTGATGGCTCTTACTTCTCTAGGATATATTCCTAGGAGTGAGATTGCTGGATCGTATGGTATTTCTATTTCTAACTTTCTAAGGCAGCACCATATCATTTTCCAGAATGGTTGTATCATTATGCATTCCAACCAGCAGTGCATAAGAGTTATGATCTCCCCACAACCTCTCCAACATTTGTTATTTTCAGTGTTTTTGATTTGTGCCAGTAATGCCGGGATGAGATGGTATCTCATTGTGATTTTAATTTGCATTTCTCTAATGGCTAGTGATCACGAGCATTTCCTCATATGTCTGTTGACTAACTGAATGTCTTCTTTGGTGAAATATCTGTTCATTTCCTTTGCCCATTAAAAAATTGCAAAATTATTTGTCTTTTTATTGTAGAGGTGTTAGATTTTCTTGTAGATTTTAGAGATTAGACCATTGTCTGACTTGTAATAGCCAAAAATTTTTTCCCAGTCTGTACTTTCTCTTTTTACTTTTTTTGTGAAGTCTTTCAATGAGCATAAGTGTTTAATTTTTAGAAGATCCCAGTTATCTAGCTTATCATCTGGAATTTTTGTGCTGTTGGTTATGGTTTGTATCCTGTTAATGGCGTGCATTAGGGCCTGTAGCGTTGATCCTGTTTTTTCTTCTATGAACTTTATAGCTTTTGGCTTTATATTTAGGTCTTTGATCCATTTCTAATTAGTTTTTGTGTATGGTGTGAGGTATGGGTCCTGTTTCATTTTTTTTACAGATGGATATCCAGTTTTGCCAGCACCATTTGTTCAAAAGACTGTCTTTTCCCCATTTGATGGACTTTGGGCCCTTGTTGAAGATCAGGTGACCGTACGTGGGTGGATTTACATGTGGGTTCTCAATTCTGTTCCATTGGTCAATGTATCTGTCGTTGTACCAGTACCCGGCTGTTTTGACCACCGTAGCTGTATAGTAGGTTCTGAGGTCAGGTAATGTGAGTCCTTCTGCTTTATTCTCCTCTTCAACAGTTTTTCTTATCCGGGGCTTCTTCCCTTTCCATATAAAGTTAATGACTGGTTTTTCCTTGTTTATCCATCTCTTTAAAGAATGTTGTTGGTATTTGGATCTGGATTGCATTGTATTTTTAAATCTCTTTGGGTAGAATTGTCATTTTCACAATGTTGAGTCTACCTATCCATGATCATGGTATCTTTTTCCATTTATGTAGATCCCTTCGGGTTTCTTGCAGTAGTGTTCTGTAGTTTTGTTTGTATAGGTCTTTTACATCCATAGTTAGATTTATTCCTAAGTATTTTAATTTTTTAAGGGCTATTATAAGTGGTATTGTTTTTCATCATTCTTTTTATTGGTGTATAGGAATCCAACAGATTTTTTTTTATGTTTATCTTGTATCCTGCTACTCTGCTGAGTCTTTCTATTAGTTCCAGTAGTTTTCTTGTGGAGTCTTTAGGGTTTTCTGTGTATAGTATCATATCATCTGCAAACAGGGACAGTTTAACTTCTTCTTTACCAATTTGGATGCCCTTTATTTCTTTTTCTTGCTTTATTGCTCTAGCTAGGACTTCCAGCATAATATTAAATAGGAGTGGTGATAAAGGGCATCATTGTCTTGTTCTTGTTCTCAAGGGGAATGTTTTCAGCCTCTCTCCATTGAGAGTGGTGCTGGCCATTAGTTTTGCATAGATGCCCTTTATTATGTTGAGAAATTTCCCTTCTGTACCTATTTTACTGAGAGTTTTTATCAGGAATGGGTGTTGGACTTTGTCAAATGCCTTTTCTGC
>NW_004443949.1:29864050-29881913 GCF_000243295.1 Trichechus manatus latirostris
CTTGCATACCTGGTATGAATCCTACTTGGTCGTGGTGTATTATTTTTTTGATATGATGCTGAATTCTATTGGCTAGAATTTTGTTGAGAATATTTACGTCTATGTTCATGAGAGATATTGGTCTGTAATTTTCTTTCATTGTGGCGTCTTTGCCTTGTTTTGGTATCAGGGTTATACTGGCTTCATAGAATGAATTTGGAAATGTCCCTCCCTTTTCTATGTTCTGAAATAGTTTGAGTAGTACTGGTATAAGCTCTTCTCTGAATGCTTGGTAGAATTCTCCAGTGAAGCCATCTGGGCCACCGTTTTTTTTTTGGTCAGGAGTTTTTTTTAATTACCTTTTCAATCTCTTCTCTTGTTATGGGTCTGTTCAGATTTTCAACATCACTTTGTGGTAGTTTGGGTACGTGGTGTGTTTCTAGAAATTTATCCATTTCCTCTAGGTTTTCAAATTATTTGGTGTATAGTTTTTTACTACTATTTTTGGGGAGTCCAATTCTATCACTTATTCCAAGTGTGGTAAATTATATTTAAAGGTTTTTACATTTAAAAAGAACAAAATTTTTATACAATACATGGAGGGCTTAATTATAATAATAAAACACAATAAAATGTTATAAACCTTGAATATGTAAAGCAGTCATGTAGTGGAGAATATCAGAAGGTTCAGAGTTTATGGAAGGGGAGGAGGGGTATGCAGCTGCCCTAATGTATTTTCTCTCATATATTTCAGCATCAATAGATGTCTAAATTGGATGGATCAATGTTTTTAATGTTTAAAAGCAAACACTGGAAGAATTAAAGCAATATAACTACCAAAAAGTGGAAACATTTTTGGTGAACGCATAGAGACTGGAAACTATGTGATAATATTTCTCTTTTATAATGAGGAATCAATAGATGCTATTTAAAGTTCATGACTCCAGAAATAAAGGGTAAAAATAGTATTTAGTATTGTATATTATTTAACACTAGTAGCAAAAATGGACAGGAAAGTAAAATTAGCCTTGGGAGAGAGATAGAGGGAATTAATTATAATTCACTGTTTATTTTTCTGTTCTTATTAAAATAGTTAACTATAATTTCACATTACTTTTATAATTTCAGATAGATAGAGGGATGAAATAAAGGTCTCATATATTGTATATATCAACTCCATTTCACCTATTTTCATAAACTAAGTATATGCATTGCTAATGTAACCCTTGTACCATGAGGAACATGATTCATGGTTTTGGTGTTTCCACTATATTTTACACGCATATTTTAATAGAGGTAAAATTAGTATATAATAAAATTCACTAGTCTTAGGAGGAGCCCTGGTGACACAGTGGTTAAGAGCTATGGCTGCTGACCGAAAAGTCAACAGTTCAAATCCACCAGCTGCTCCTTGGAAACCCTATGGGGCAGTTCTACTCTCTTCTATAAGATGCCTATGAGTTGGACTCTACTCCTTGGTGGCAGGTTTGGATGGGTTTGGTATTAGGTATTCAGTTCCATGTTTTTTCGACCATTGCAAACACCTCTGTACCTATCATGCAAAACGATATAAAAAATCTCCGTAAACAAAAAAAGAAAAAAAAAAATTTTGGTAAATCCCACCCCTGCCACACTGCACTCCCTGCAGTTTTTCTGGTTACTTCCATTTCACAAGAAAAATCATGCATATAGTATGTGCTCTTTCGTGTCTGGCTTTTTGGACTTTTTTATTTTTATCCAGTTTGTTTCATGTATCAGTAGTATGTTCTTTTTTATAGCCGAGTAATATTCCATTGTATAAGTTTGTTGCAATTTGTTTATCCATTCTTGTATTTATGGGCATTGGGGTTGTTTCAATTTTTGGCAAAGTTCTTGGGTGATACAAATGGTTAAGCACTCAGCTATTAGTGGAAAGTTGGCAGTTCAAATCCACCCAGAGGCACCTCAGAAGTCAGGCCTGGTGATCTACTTTTAACAGGTCACACCCTTGAGAACCTTATGGAGCAATAAATACTACTCTGCACACATGTGGTGTCTGTGAGTTGCAATCGACTAGATGGCAATGGGTTTGATTTTTTGGTTTAGTCAGTGTAAAATGGTAGCTCACTGTGATTTTAATTTGCATTATTCTGAAGATGTTGAGAACATTTTCATGTGTTTATTGGCAATTTGTATATTTTCATTTATGAAGTATTTATTCAGGTTTTGTCCTTAAAAAAACTCATTTTGTATTGTTAACTTGTAAGAGTCTTTTATATATTGTGGATACATATTCTAAATATAAGTTCTTTGCCAAATACATGTAAGGTAAATATAAGTTATTTTCTATTCTCTGTGGCTTGTCTACTATTTCTTTCTTTATGGCATTTTTAAAATTGACTGAAATTTTAAATTTTGATTCAGTTCACTTTTTAAATTTTTCTTCTGTCTGTACTTTTGTGACCTGTCCAATAAATCCACAAAGATTTATTTGTTAAACCTTGGTCCTGAGAAGGAAATATTCTACCACTATAACTATTTTTTACTCCTTACTGATTACCTACTTCCACCTTCTGAGTCAGAGAATAAGATATGACAAAATAATTAAAGAAAGCAGCCTCTTACTTGGCAGGTGCTAAATACATCTGAATGCTCAAAAAGGTTTATTAAAATTCCAGAGCACCTCCATGATATTTTAGCAGGTTATGTTATTACGGAGGCATCATTTTCTTTTTCCCCCTCAGAGAAGAAGAGAAAAAAACACATTTTAAATCAAATTTTATATGAACCATTTTATATGGGTATAAAACCCAAAGTACACATCAGGTCTGGTGGGAAACACTTTCAACTTAACAGGATAATGACATAATTAAAAGTTACAGAAATTTTCATCTAGACAGTGTTTTAAGGCAATGATCATACAAACACAAACTTCTATTTTGAAGACTGCATACAGTAGTTATAGATAGATTGAAATCCATACTAAAATTTAAAAGAACAAAGCTTTGTGGTAATGCTGTTTTTTTTCTACAAACCAAAGTTAGGTGATTATGTATAGTCATAAGCATCTTTACAGGAAAACATTCTGTACTTTCAAAGCAATGCTTGATTGTGTAACACAAACAAAACGACATTTGAATTGTTAATTGAAAGTAGAATTGCTGTTTAGAACATTCTTATGTTTCAACAGTAGTCAGGTCATGTTTAAGGAGGTTTTAAAAGAGTTATAATTTTCTCAAAACTTAAGAAAAACTTTGTCCAGATGGTGTTTATCTTTCTTACAGTTCAAAAGTCTGGAAATAAAATACCAGCTGTCTCTCCAATAGTATATAAATTTGCAATATACATAAACTCACATGCTGCATATATATTTACTATATTTCAAAGTATATGTGACGATAGACAATGACGGACAAGCACGGTTTATTGTTCTAACTCTCATTTCTGAAAAGTAACCAAGTAGCATGGGACTTCATGGATGGGATTGTTAAGCTAATATTGTGTCCCCAAAGGAACTAAAATCTGTGTTTATTGGCATGTAAATTGGCTCACAGGGATTCCAAAGGGTCTATGTTGCCCCTAGTCAGTTTCTGATCTTATATCATTGTAAAATTCAGAGTTTTATGTATTTATTTTTCTTTCTACTTTACTTGTGTAAATTGCTTTTTACAATTACTTGTTGAAAATGTCTATTCATTAGATGCATACACGTTTTGTTATTTGGAAAATAACCAGTAAATCCATTCCAAAGCTTGGGTGGTAAATAGAGATAGACCTTGAGAAAGGACCTTTATATTGAGTAAATTATGTACCCTAAAAAGAGTAAAGAAAATAAACACAGTTGCTGAAATAATTCTTGTTTGTGAGCTAGGTGAAATAATCATGTTTTTAAAATTCCTATATTGTAGGCCAGAAAGGGCGTATGCTGTCACGTGGCACAAGAGACACCACAAAATCTTTTGTAGTTCCCTGTAGGCTCTGGAAATATCCATTTTCAATGTTTTTTCCCCCCCTTTGAGTGTGAAATATTCAATTGTCAAAGGTATTTTTGGAAGTACAATTTTGACCACAACAAAGCAAGAAGGAATGCCAGAAACCACCTTAATTTCCAGATATACATAGCGAGTGATATACTACATAGGATTACTCAGTTAGAATGTTTCCATAGTTATTCTACAAATAAGAATTTAAACTAGAAACACAGATTAAAGATTAACTTTATTTTATTAAATAATGCCAAGTTGGGGATGATATGGCAAGGTTTAGTTCTTATTTATCAGTTTCAAAAAATATATTCTACATATCTTTTTTATTGTTATAAATATATATAACACATTTGCCAACTGAACATTTTTTACATACATAAGTCAGTGACACAAGTTACATCAATCATGTTGTACAACCATCACCAATATCCACTGGCAAATTTTCCATTACTGTAAACAGAAGTGCAATGCTTTGGTTACTTCACTTGATTATCCTATAAAACCAAACCCGTTGCCATCGAGTCGATTCCAACTCACAGCAACCCTATAGGACAGAGTAGAACTGCCCCGTAGGGTTTCCAAGGAGCAGAGTGGATTCGAACTGCCAACCTTTTGGTTAGCGGCCATAGCTCTTAACCACTGTGCCACCAGGGCTCTTCACTTTATCATAGTCCATTATTTTTCATCTTTTGAAGCATAGAGGAGAAATAGCAGACACTACATAAATTGAACAGTCATGCAAGGAAGAAAACAAAGAGTGCCTAGGGATATTAGAGAAGAATTCACAGAGCCTTGAGTTATGGCCAGAAAGACACTAGACTTTTTCCAGGTGGACAATACAGTTTTAATTATTTTTATACTCTTCCCTCCGGCTCTTTTGTTTGTGAGCTTTGTTTAAAGTATTGATTTAATTTTTTTCCCTCCCTACTGTGCATTTGGGAAAATGTTTACTGCAACAGTTCTACATTGGTTACTCCGGATGTCCAAAGGGTGTGGGCTGCTGAATTTATGGAAACTTAGCCATGACACAGGAAAGTTTATTCTATGTTATCTCATAGCCCATTTGGCAAAACATCTCTCTCTCTCTCTCTCTCATTCTCTCCCTCTCTCTGTTTTTAAATCTCCAGTGGACATTTGTTGCACAGGCAGTAAGGGTGTAAAGGAAATACGCCTCTCTCTTTTTTTTCACATTTGGCCTAGTTAATCTTTTGTCTAAAAAGAATAGCTTCTTGTATTTATTTCTCAAACTCTAAGTAGATAGACAAAAATTCCCTAATATATCCATTTGGGGAATGTCCTAAAGTGCACTGATAAGTAGCTGAATCATCACCCCACCACTTATTTTATGCACTTATTCAGCTCCCAGTGTCATCTGATGTAACTCTTCTTTGACCTTTAATGTTACTTTTACTCAGGGATTAAGTTATATTTTAAAATTTCATTGTTTCTAATGAACTGCACAGAAAGAGAACTGTTATGTATTTTCTATTAATATTTTTAAAAAAAAGGTAACATTTCCTAAATCTTTTTTTTATTTTTAACATACATTGTTATGAGACCCCAACCTCTCACCCCATTCTGAGGCAGCACACTCCTTTGCTCAATACAATCAAATACTTTGAGAGACAGAGCAGCAGGGATGCAGGGTCTGGGGACCATGCTTTCAGGCGACATTTCCTAAATCTTAATATCAAGAAAAACTACGTATTACATACGTGTTTAGTGTGTATTAAATATAACCTTCCCATAGCATGTAGGTAACTCAATTTCAGTAAGTCATGTTCATGAAAAAAGTAATACGAGATATACAAGATGAAATAAGACTATTAAACTGCAACTCATTTATGCATGCTCTATTTTTTGCACTTTTTTGCAAGGAGATTTAATCATAGAGCATATAAAATTATTTCTAACCAACTGACAATGAATCTAAAGTTTGAGTTAGAAGAATGAATTTTCACTTAATGGATTTGCAAGTAAGATTATTGTCTTTACTGAGAAGGGCATTATTCTTCACCATCTGATTTATATGTTAATTTTTCAGACAAGATGCATATTTTTATGTGTTTGCAAATTGTCTGTAGAAGAAAAAGTAAAGTAACAAAAGTTACTCCGTTTTCAATCTTATGGTAATTAATAATTAATTGTGCATTGATTGCACATAATGCAATTCACCTCATAAAATTACTGACTCTTGAAGCAATCAGTGACTAAAGGTTTAGTTAAGGGTACAAACCAACTTAATTTTTTGTATTAGTTGACTCTCCATTTCTATTGACTTAGCTTTTCTCCTGATAATGTTGAACTTTGCCTTGTACTCCTGGAAAACAAGGGCAATTAATGAATCCTCCCTATCCTTTCTGAGTTTCAGGAAATGGCTTATTCAAACAAGTGTGGCTTAGATAAGACTCAGGGATGATCCCCTTGATTACCTATCACAAGGCCAGATGCAGACTTCTAAATTCCCATTATTTGTCTCTTATTGGCTGAATGTCTTGTCCCCACTGACCAATAGGTACAAAATGTCTGCTAATTTGACTTAACTAAATTTTAGTAAAGCTTCTCTCTTTCTCTATGTCCCTGAACTTTGGCCCACCCTTAGGCATGGAGCTTAGAAAAAGCTCTCCATTAATGGTCCCTCCAGAGTACCCTCTGACCTCAGGAGAAGACATTTTTCATCAACTCTCTGATTAGTGGCAACTATTAATCCCACTCCCCTACACCAGGTTCTTCGAGCCTTGTTTACTACTCCCTGTAAAAGAAAATCTCTTTGTACTTGAACTTTGAGCGATTTACAAGCTATTGTAGTAGCTCCCCTCAACTTATTGCAGTATATATATATATAATATATATATATTTGTTTGTTTTTTAATAAAATCTCTCCTTATCTAAGTTTAAGGTCCTATAGTGGCATGACTGGCTTGCCTCAACTACGAACCTGAAAGTTGTTGATTTGAACCCAGCCAGTGATGATGCAGAAGAAAGGCCAGGAGATCTGCTTCCATAAAGATTACCGCCAAGAAAATCCTATAGAGCAGTTCTACTCTGTAACATATGAATTCACTATAAGTCAAAATCGGCTCAATGGCAATGGGTTTAATTTTTCCTTTTTTTTACCTGAATCTCAATTTATTTTTTATTTGACACTGCTTTTTTTTTTTTTTTTTTTTAAATTATGATCAGTTTCTGGCTTAAACTGAGAAAAATTCTTACAGAGAATTATTTTTGCAAACTCATCTCTTTATCTAATAAATAGATTTAGAATTATTCCAAAATTTTGAAAGTTTGACTTCCACTGTTGTTTTGACAACTCTGACTATAAGAATCAGCACCAAGCTGGCTCCTGCGAGGTGGAGGTCACCTATACCCCCATTTGCTAACTTCACCATTTCTGACACCAGCTGTTCCCCGCATGGCATTCTTTCTCTATGGGGTCAAATAATTCATTGGAATGGTCACAGAGAACTCCTGGAAACAACATATGTGCAATAACAACTTTAGTAACAGAGAAGGACATAAACAAAGGATATAAACAAATTGAAGTTATGCAAAAGGGTGAGGTTCAGGATGGGTCTTAGCATGATGTCTCAATATCTCAAAGGGGATTCACTCATCCTTCCCAAAAAACAATGTTCATTCTTATCTATCAGGAAAATTTCAAACAGGAAACTCAGTGAAATCACCTGGCAGGCTCAGCTATTAGTCACTCCTCTCAGCTCTCAGCTGGGGTTCGGTCTTTACACTCTGCTGCCACTGTCTGAGTCTGATCATTGTCTCCGCTATTTCTGATACCATTGCAATAGCTGCCTCCATTGCTGTCACAGATTTATTTGGTGTGGGAGGGCCGTAGGGAGGGTCCTAGTGCAGGGACCCAACCCACACCTCTCCTGACTCTGTCAATCAGGAAACCCCATCTGAGGCTCCGTTTCTAGGATTTTTATAGGCTAGCCCAGTCCTAGTGGTGCAGTGGTTAAGAGCTTGGCTGCTAACCAAAAGGTAGGCAGTTTGAAGGCAACAACCACTCCCTGGAAACTCTATAGGGCAGTCTGGTCTGTCCTGCAATGTGGCTATGAGTCACAATCCACTTGACAGCAATTTTTTTGTTTGTTTGTTTGATGTAATCCTTGTTCATTTAAGATGGGCTCCCTAACCAATCCTGGTAAAGGTCAGATGGGGAGTGGGGGAAGGGGAGGGAGCCCAACTAGTCCTGGTAAAAGTCAACTATAGTGTGGGTCATAAACCAACCAATCACTTTGGGAGAATTACAAACTCAGGGTCAGAGAGGCCATGTGAAGAAACCCATTGCACTGCAACTATTTTAGGAGGAAGAATCAGAAAAATAATATTGTCTTTATTTTAATAATGGCATAAGTTTCAAAACATTCTATTACACCTAATTCTGTATTTGCAACAGCTAATCAAGTACCATACAAAGTCTTTCACTTTGCGTGTTAGGAAAGCATTCTGCATTAAATGTAGCCTTTGGAAACCTAATGTGCTTTACTTTTAGAGAGGAAATTTTAGCTATAATCAAAGGCCCATCTGGGAGTAGGGTGTGGCAAGGCAAGGAAGAAGACAGGCAGACACAGATTGTACCTAGTCAATGTTATTCCACATTATATTTCAAGTGCCTAGCCCAATGCTTGGCACATAGTATGCACTGATGCAGTATTTATGGAATGAATTAATAATATCTTCTTTGACTCAAGCAGATTTTATTTTTTATTTTACTTTCCTCAGAAACCAAGGTGTCAGTTCCTGGTAAGACTGCTAAAAGAGAGAATGTAAATATTTATTTATTGAATGGAGGCAAAGTGTTATGGATGTAGGGAAGGAACAGATATATATCTTTATATCAGCTTGTTTTCAAGTTTATTAAGCAACTCAAAATTTTATGTTTAGTCACTTGAGGTGAAGATTTGAATGGGATTATTTATTTCCCAATCATTTATATTTTCATTTTGAATTTATAAACTGATTTTATGATATGATTTAATACATTCATAAATTGATATTACGATAGTGTTTTGTGAGTTAGTATGCATCAGTTAGTTTCCAAAAGTCCAATCCAGAGTATAAATACTGAGAACCACAAGCTTGACTCTGATAAAGTTTCCATAGTAAATATAATGTGATAAGGTCACTGCCAGCTGTAACGCTGGCCACTCTTGGTGTCCTTCTCATCTTAATGTTCGCCTTTCATTTATTTTTTATAGAATACATGCACTGTCTTAGTTTCTAGTCGTACCATAACAAAAATACCATAAGTAGTTGGATTTAAGGAACAGAAATTTATTGTGTCACAGTTTTGGAAACTAGAAATCTGAATTCTGGTTATTGGCAGGTCTAGGCTCTCTCAGTCTGTTCTAAGAAATAATTCCTTGTCTTTTTCAACTTCTGTAGTCCTGGGCATTCCTTAGTGTTCTTTGGCTTGTAGATGTGTCCTCATATGGAGTCTTCTCCTGTGTGTGTGTGTCTCTTCATGTCTATTTTCCCTTTGTATAAGATTCCATTCAAAATTGGTTAGGTTTAGGATCTAACTTACTCCTGTATAATCTCATTAACATAACAAAAGAAACTCCCTTTTTCCAAACAGGATCACATTCACAGGTAAAAGGATTAAGATGTCAGCATGTATTTTCTGGGTGACACAATTCAATCCATAACAGGCACTTTTAGGATATTATGCACTTACTTATCCTACAAAGGTTTCTCCATCTACCTGCTTTCTTATCCCGCCAACCTGATACCCAAAAGAGCCCTTGTGTGGGGACAGGTAGCTAGGAAAGTGATTTTGTCAAGGTGAGTAAAAAGGAGAGAATTCTAGGAACTCTTATCACTGATGGAGTGCCATAGACTTCTATGGACTGGCAGTGAATGATTTTTGGCTCTGAAGGATGGCATCAGTGATTCCTTCTATTAAAGAGGAACAAGGCTTTCTTATTTATTTCATAGATTTTGTATTAGTTAAGGGAACAATAGCTGCTATAGCACATCCAACAATATATGACTTAAAATATTGTGTGTGTGTCCATGTGTGTATGTGTGTGTGTGTGTCATTCATGTAACTATCCAAAGCAGGTATTTCTGATTGTCAGCTAAGTCTCCTCTCAATGGAGATTCAGAAACCCAGGGCCCTTCCATTGTTTAGCCCCAACATCTTCAACAAATGGCTTCAAAATCACCATGGAAGGGGGAAGTGTGACTGAGTGGGAAACTTTTAATGGGTCACATCAGAAAGTGGTACACGTGACTTCTACACATATTCCGTGATGTGAACTTGGTTACAACTAGGGATCTGGAAAGAGATGTTGGGAATTGTTTTCCATATTTGTGCCTAGGAAGAAGAGAAAGTGGGTTTGGGGAAGGACTACCAGTCTCTGCCACGTAAATTTTACTAGTGTGAAAAATAAAATTTTAGTGGTTGGAATATGATATTGAAATGAATCTCATGGAGAATTTTCTAAAATAAAAAAATAGTGTCGTAGTTTAGAAAACTAAGTTATTTTTTTCAAAGTTCTTCACCTTTCTGTTTACATTTTTATGTTATTCCTATTTATACTTTCAGTTCAAAGATGGCATGTAGCTATAACCTAGGAGTCATTATTTTTACTTTCTAGAAGTCATTTCTCACTACTTTTGTCTTTCATTTTTAGTATCATATCCATCATTAAGAAATTTTGATTGAACCTCAAATCATGTAACGTTGTCAGTCTCCAACTTCTACCACCGTAGGCCAAGCTACCTCTTGCCTGTATAACTGCAATGTTTCTGATCTTGTTTCTCTACGTTCAGCCATTGCCTTAACTCAGATTATTTATTCACGTTTCATCCAGACATGGTAATTTATAAAAACGAAAGTAATGCTGTTGTTGTTGTTAGCTGCCCTCGAGTAAGCCCCTGACTCATGGACACTCCACATGTTACAGAGTAGCACTGTTCCATAAGCTTTTTTTTTTTTTTTTAGCACTAATCTTTATAGAAGCAGTTTTCCAGGTCTTTCTTCTGTGGAGCAGCTGGGTGAGTTAGAACCTCCAGCTTTCAGCTTAGTAGCAAATTGCAAACAACTTCTACCACCTAGGCTCCAGAATGAAAGTAGTAGAAGCACACATATGAAATTAAGTAATTAAAAAAAAAAAAAAAGTTGCTGTTGAGTTGATTCCGACTCATAGTGACACTGTGGGACAGAGTAGAACTGCCTCATAGGGTTTCCAAGGAGCAGCTGGGGATTCGAACTGTTGTAGATTCAAACTGCTGACCTTTTGGTTAGCAGCCATTGCTCTTAATCACTGAGCCACCAGGGCTTCATAAAAAGTATAAAAGGTAATAGTCCTTTCTTCTTTTCTCCACTTTTCCTTCATCTTACCCAGGTATGCATCCCAGATTGTATCAGACATGTATTTTTAAGTTTGAGAGACAATATACAAACAAATAACATCTAGACCATATACGACAGTAGAATTCTGATCCACACTTTGACCTTCTGCAGCAATTAGCTCAATAGTCCAAACCACAACCGCTGCAGCAATCAACCCATAATAGTTAAGACTTGGTCAATGACTGCCAGATTCCCTATGTTTTTGTCCCCAGTCCAACTCAGGACCAACTAGAGACAGTACACTCCCCAAACCAATCACATAGGATGCCCCATTTCTAGTCAGCCTCCAGCTTCCCTGTGCCAACATTCTTCAGAGAACACCTGAAGCCTTCCCTTTTTTAAATTATAAAGCTTTCCCGCTCTCCTGTCTGCCTTTGAGTCTTTGCCAACTACAAGTGATAGTGGCTGACTCCGACATAGTCCTAACTGATGTAATTTTCTAATTTGGACAGTTGCTTTTATAGATAGATCTTAACTACTTCTATTGTGCTTCTCCTCCCTCCACCCCCCATAGTGTCTAATTTTTTTTATTAGAATTTGCCATTTTTATAGTATCATTTTCATCAAATTCTCAGTCCTACATCTTGTGCAGAAAATATTTTTACAAGTTCCCTCCTTCCTGGAAAAATCAATCCTACATCTCCAAAATGGACCTGTGGTTCAAGAAGTCTGCTGTGCAGCTTACAACTGAACCTCCTTTCACTGTTATTTTTAGTTTGATCCACTGTTTTCTGGCTTCCTGGACAATTTTACCATGATTGATGAAGAATAGCTTAATAATGTAGATAATATTTGTTCCTATTTTTTATCATATGGAATCAACTATCTTTTTCTTTTATCTACAACCATTCTTTTCTTCTGGAAACAGTTGTCTCCCATTCTCAGTACAGGTGCTTTAAGTGAGATTGTATCCTCCTCTCTCCTCTGCCCTTCCCCAACTCAAGGTTCTAGGATATTGTCCATGAGCAAGGCTTAAGCCTCATTTCCTTGGATATGGGATTCAGAGTATAAGAAATTTTTATTTTTCTAGAATTTCTAAGAAAGGACATTTTATATTGGAAGTGATACTGTGAGTAGGTAAGGACTACCTATGGTTGTTTCTTCCATCTTTAAATCAGGAAATCAGAGTCAAGCAATGGAACGAATTTAATCAGGTACTAACGACCCATATGAGGTTCCGTATCAAATTAAAGCCACTTATTTCCCCGAACATTTCAGTTACATTAGTTGGCTAGCTATCTTTGGAAACAAAGCAGTTGAAATTTAGTATCATTATTTGAACACACAAGTGGCAGACATTAAAATTGAAATTGCCTAGGAAGAAGCTGTTTGAGACAATGAGGACCACAATAATCCCAGGTAGGGATGTTGCCAATTCTTCTAACGTGTTATCAAACAAGTGGGTAAAATGTGTTTCTTGTACTTGGCAATGTAAACCACGTAGCTAACATGGCTGTGCATTAAAGGATTCAACAGAGAAAATTTAGAATGTTAGAGAGAGTTGTTAGCATTTTTCCTCCATATAGAACCAATAATGTCTTATAAGAAAGATACAGACTTGTGTTGACACTGATTCATCTGAAAGAAAAGCCACACTTTCTCTGGCTAATCTTCTAGTATGACTGAGATTCTAATAACCTGGATCTTTGTAGGGATGAAATATATACATTATTTAACAAAAGCTTGTTAGGAGTTAAGGGGATAAGAACCCATAACACTAGGATATGGGAGAAGCCTGATTCTCACAGGACCTTTCCATGCAATCTCTTGTTACAGGTTACCAGATAGACACAAGACAATTACCCTTATTGTATAAGTGTAGATAGCAGGGACAGAAGCAGATTACATCTGCCTCCCCATCCCAAACCATTTTCTCAAATTGTCCAAAAGCAGATTTCTCTGTGGATGTCATTAAATTGAGAACTAGAGAAGACTGCATATCCCTGGGAACTGTTGCTAGGAAACAGATACTTCAAGTTCCAGCTCTAGAATCAGGAAATATGATTCAACACAATATATCTGGCTTTAAGGGAGTTGTTTTACCAGTGAAACTCTAAGTTTAAGAATAAAAGGTTATTATTGCTTTTCCATTTACGGAAATCCAACACCCCCTTTACATTCCCTCTCCCCACACACAGATGAACACAAACATGCACTCCTATCAGCCTGAAGCGGGATGATAAAGAGAGTCAGAATGTGCGTTCTCTCCAAGGCACATCTCAGATGTGGTCATGCTGTTGTGGTTGTTGTTGTGTGGAATCGAGTAGATTCCAACTTACAGTGACTCTATAGGACAGAGTAGAACTGCCCCATACAGCTTCCTAAACTGTAATCTTTGCAGAAGCAGATCACCAGGCCTTTTCTCCCGTAGCCATGGTGAGTTCGAACTCCCAGTCTTTTGGTTAACTGACAAGTGCTTAATGGTTGCACCACCAGGACTCCTCAGCTGTGGTCATAGATAACAATAAGGGACCCTTCCAGAGAAAAAACACAGAGGCTTGAAGGGGAGGGACTAATGGACAAAGAAAATCCTCCCAGAATATTATCTAGGACTTTTTATTTATCAGGGCAAATAGGTTATACTATTCTTTTGAACAGGATATGAAGTACAAAACAATGTCCCCCTTGCTGTATTTTCAATTAATTTCTTTCTCCAATGGTTGTTTTTAATGCAGCTGTTCTATTTTTTTTATTCTCCATTTTATGTTGTGTTCATTGAGCGTAATTAACATGTACTGAAAGGTGTCCAGACCACCTGGAGATGCATCCTGAGTGGACTTAAAAAGACCACACCATTCTTAGAGAAGGTATTGGAAGCAATGACAAGATGAGACTTTGGGGAGGGAATGAGTGATTTCTACACATCAGGGACATTTTTGGAAACATAAATACGGAGAGGAGAATTCATGTGGATGTTGTTTCTAAAGAATAATTTTCAAAAAAACTCTGCTGAAATATAACAGTAACATATGTCAGAAATTTATTCAACACATGAATTTATAAGGGGATGGTATGATATTAAGATTGGTTTAAAGAGCACATCAGGTATTAATAGGCACTTGAATAAAGGAATAGTAGCATAAGACTGTTCAGTTTGATATAAAACTGGTCAGTGGCCTAAAAAGTAATAACAAACTGTAAATTCTGGGGTTGTCTTTTGCTACCAGGCAGGAGTTATTTGCATCTCTACCAAACAAAAATCTACAACTTAACATTTAATTTTACTAAGCCTGGGACATTTGATCAATAATGGTCAGTTGAACAAAGTGCATTCCCCCTAAGACTTAAATGGTCTGGGGCCCCTATATGATGTTGAAAGAACAGACTATACTTTTTTTCTCCCTCCCTTATTTATTTGCTGCTTTTGGATAATTCTTCTTTTCCTTGGTATATCAAAAGTTTTTGATTTGCAGCTTGTAGCCAAATTACATTCTTTTACCCTTATTTTAATGATGATGTCCTCATTTCCCTTATTAGAATTAACCCTCAGCCTTTCCATGCATGTGCTTCAGCAGCCTAAACCAACCAGTACGACCAGAGGGGCCCTAAGTCTAACAGAAAAAGATCATCATGTTCCCTTGGGCAAAGTGTCATGTTCAGGGGCATGAAACCCAGCTAAATCCAATCCAAACTGGCCATCTGGAGAGGCATAGTTGTTGTTATAATTATAAATATTAAAATTACCTGTCCTGGATTTAGAGTTTGGGGAATTTCTGCATGCATATTGCTACGATGAGAGATGAGCCTCTCTAAAAATTGAACCAAGTTAAGGAAGTGGATCTTAGCGTTAAAGAACTAAAACTGCTTTGTGGTGACATTTTTGAAACCCAGCATCCAATGATACCTGAATCCAGAAAGACCTGGAATACTAGAAAAACTAAGTGAAATAAAATATTTCCTTATTTTTTGTGAAGGTGGACTGGATTTTCTTTTAACTGATTTTAAACACTTCTTAAGAATGAGTACAAAGAAATTATACGTTCTGATCTTTGTGTGTCAGAAAATGTCTATTCCCTCTTCTGACTTAATTGAGAGTTTAGCAACATTCTCTGATCAAAACAATTTTCTTTCGAATTTTAAAAACACTTATACTTTTTCTGGAAATTGAGGGAGGTATCTGATTTAAATTTGATTGCTGTTCCAACATGGACCTGTTAAAAAAATCTGGAAGCCTTTTGGATTTATTTTATTCCCTCCTGAAGTTCTGAAATAAATTTCTGAGTGATTGTTTATATGCATCTTGCTTGGCCTTCTGTATGTTTCCTGAAATTAAAGGTTCCTATCTTGAGTTCTGATGAATTTTTCTTGATTAAAAAAATCTTTCCTCCTTTTTTTTTTTTTTTTTCTAAAGCCATCCCTTGTAGAAGTATCAGGCAAGCTATGGTCTTCCCCTCATGTTGGGAGATTTTTTTTTTTTTTTTGAACCCCAGCTTTGGTCTCAATTTCTGAAGTCATATATTGTACTTTCTGATTTATCTCTCTCCTTCTTTTCTCCCCCCCCCCCATTTTTATTTTTGTAATATATTCTAAGAGATTTCTCCAATATCATGGTCCAAATCCCTCTAAGGACTATTTTATTTACAAGAATTATTTTTTTTTTCTGATTGATTCTCACCCCATAGGATTTTTTTTTTTTTTCTTTTACAAATGCAAAACCTCCTTCAGTCTCTCCTAGGATGGTGATTAAACATTTTTATGGTCTCTTAAAATGCACTTTATTCCAGTCACAGTCCCCTGTGGGACCACTTATCTAACATCTTCCCAAAACAAAGATTAACCAATGCACCAAACTTACAAAATGCTCTTCTCTCTGATTTTACATAATCCATCCATCTCCCTGCTTGTACCCATCCATCATATTTCACATCATATACCACATTCTCAGAAGATTCTTTCTTAATTCCCAATACATCATATACGTTATTAAAGCTATTACTTTACCTTCATTGTGTGTTTATTTAAGTAATGATTTTTCTACCAAAAACAAACAAACAAAAACTGTGCTTCAGAACATGTTTGATTGTAGACCATTGTAATCCTGGTGGAAAATGTTATAAATATGTACAGAACTGATAGATTCACACACTGTTACATGCGGAAGAAAATTCCTTTTTCCAGCCTCTTGTCTAGTTCTTGTTCTCGTCTCCTTAAAATGCATGACTCTGTAGGGATCTCTGTCATTATCATGGTTAGTGATTAATTTATTCACCCCCTAGCCCCACCATCTCCATTAATGGAACATTGATATATATATAAAAACTGAGATATTATCTCAGCAACTGTTAAAATACTATATGAATTTTCTTTGTGTCCAGACCTGTGATCATAGTGTTATCCATTTTTATTTCTCTCTCTTTCCTCTCAGCATACTATGCCTAATCACATTTCCACAACTGTTGCACGGAATTCTCCACTGGCCTGTCCTACAGAGGTATCTCACTGGTTTGGTTCTATTTTGTGATCTGAGTTATGGCTCTGTTTGCATAATATTTTTTTCCTGCTTGTATTCTGAATCTGTTTCTCCACTCTACCTTGAACTATGCTGAACTAATATTATTTTAATTAATTCATTTTATTCAAAAATCAGTCCAAATTCATTACCACTAGTAGTGAGCAAGAACCCTGACTGATATGGACAGTGAAACTAACAGATTCTCTGAAAAATTGATGAAGCAAGGATTGACTTTTCTGCCATGTATAAAGATAAAGCAAGTAAAATTCTAGCCAAGAATAGAGTGGGACTGTGGCAACCCTTGGTGTGCACTGACAAAGTACGTAACTAAACTGTAACTTCTGACTGGGCGTGAAGTAAAGACTTTAGGGAATTGAGTTGCTGCTGACATAAAAGTGTATGAAAGACACAGAGAAAAGAGACTACTTCTGGGGGTGCCAGATGACTAAAAGAATAGAAAGGATAAACACAAATTCATGACTGTACACTTTAGGGCATGGACTGACTTTCAGGGATTTCATGATTGTGCTTAAAAACTGAGTCTCTTGTAACTATTTGGCTGAGATAGCTAAGGTTAAAAATAATAAGTGAAACAAACAGACAAAAAGAAACTGTCAAAATTTGATCCTAGAGGTTGCTATGGGTCCTTGGGTCCAGTCAGGAAAAGGGGAACCATTCCTTTTTACTTTTCAGTAACACTTATCACATGAATTAATAAACAAGTACTGAAAAGTTAAAAAAAAAGCTCCTGAATAGTTATAGAAGTAAAAACTGCCAGAAGGAGTTAACACCAGTAGGGTTGGAGAAACAGAGAAGATGTTGTAGTTATTAAAACCCAGAAAAGCCTGAATGAGGAGCCCCTACAAAAGGTTACATGCCTTGCTGAGGAGGAGATGCTGCCTTACTAGCAGTCATACCTCAGGAGATTAGAAGGGTCTCTTTGAAGCTAAGGTTAAGACATTTAAAAAATCTGACTGGGGCAATTATTCTTGAGGAGGTACAGTGAAGCTGCTTCTAGGAGAGTAGCAAACAACTAGAAACTGAGGTGACTTGCAGCTGTCAGCTGAACAGATGCCAGATGCTGCTGCC
>NW_004443949.1:29882013-29883206 GCF_000243295.1 Trichechus manatus latirostris
AAAAAAAAAAAAAAAGAAAAGCTCCTGAATAGTTATAGAAGTAAAAACTGCCAGGAGTTAACACCAGTAGGGTTGGAGAAACAGAGAAGATGTTGTATTTATTAAAACACAGAAAAGCCTGAATGAGGAGCCCCTACAAAAGGTTACATGCCTTGCTGAGGAGGAGATGCTGCCTTATTAGCAGTCATACCTCAGGAGATTAGAAGGGTCTCTGTGAAGCTAAGGTTAAGACATTTAAAAAATCTGACTGGGGCAATTATTCTTGAGGTACAGTGAAGCTGCTTCTAGGAGAGTAGCAAACAACTAGAAACTGAGGTGACTTGCAGCTGTCAGCTGAACAGATGCCAGATGATGCTGCCAGAAACAGTTAACAGACAGGAAAGAACAAGTCTCTTCAACTATCTTTTTCTGTTTTCCAATCTCTCCTTAGCACCCCATATTGGTGAAAGCTACCACAGAATCAGTTAGGGAGGGGGTGTGGTTTTAGGTTCTAGTACCAGAAAGCACAACGAGTACCGGTGGCTCAGTGGTTAAGCGCTGGGCTGCTAACTGAAAGGTCAGTAGTTAGAATCCACCAGCCCATTCCGCAGGAGAAAGACTTCGCAATTATCTGCTCCTGTAAAGATTACAGCCTTGGTAACTCTGTAAGGCAGTTCTACTTGTCATGTAGGGTCACTATGAGTTGGAATCTACTCAATGGCACTCATCAACAACAACTACCACAAGGATGGGTGTGGAAATGTGAAATAATAGCTTTACAGCCAACACATATGATGATTTCCTGCATACCAGTTGAATTTGCCAGTTCTTGTACGTGAAAGTTAAGCAATCAGTAAAGAATGGAGACTTAAGAATTAGAATGTAGAAAATGTGTGGATTTAAGGAACTCCTCCGACTGACAAGCCTACTTTGCTTTTGGCATTTTTGGATTTGGAAGGTGAAATATAACACATTTAAATATAGTCTTCTGTTAAACTATGAGGCCATCGTGGCGCAGTGGTTGAGAGCTCAGCTGCTACTCAGAAGGTAAGCAGTTCAAATCTACCAGCCACTCCTTGGAAACTGTAGGGGGGAGTTTTACTCTGTCGCTATGAGTAGGAATAAACTTGAAGTTAACAAGTTTATTAGCCTCTTAGTCAGAATCAATATGAAGACAACAACAACATTAGCCTATTAGGTGACTAGAAAGTCTA
>NW_004443949.1:29884110-29911147 GCF_000243295.1 Trichechus manatus latirostris
GTGAATGCCTTTGTATAGTCAATAAAACGCAGGTGAACATCTTTCTGGTATTCTCTGCTTTCACCCAAGATCCATCTGACATCAGCAATGCTATCCTTCATTTCAACTTCTAGTCATAGTAGAAAAGTAATTTTTTATTAATTTTAAAACAATTAGCCTGGCTAATAATAATTAAAAACAAAAAAATACTGCAACTTTTGGTAGACCTCAATCGTTCCTTCTGAGTGCATGTAGATACTGACTGTGATAAGTTTAAACTACATCAGTTAAAGTTAAACTACATTACAGTTTTAGAGTGGACTTCTCTTTCTGTCCCCCATACCCTTCTGTGACGGTTCTTTCAGCGATCAGACTTTTTCCTATTTTTAGTCCCTGTGATTCAGGCTTCTTTCACGCCATGTTTATGAGTTTAACATATAACTCAGGCCTGGACAATCAGAAAAATTTATCCCCTCACCATACTTATTAGGTAACAGTAATGGACCTAAAATGTTAGCCAGGGACTTTGATTGGAGCTCTTGGGGAAGAAGCATTCACTAAGATTGCCAGCTGGGAGGTGTTTAATCTGTATGTGACAGACAGTGTCTCTGTCATTTCTGAAGGTAGCCTGTCTGAGAATCAAGCTAACGCAAAGGAATCAGACTTGTGATATAGAATCAGATTTCTGATAACATTTTTAAATATTTAGATCAGGTGTGCCTTAAGTCCGCTAGCATTCTTTTATCAATTGTATAAGCCAATGAATTTCCTTCTTTGTTTATATCAATTTAATTGAGCTTCTATCATTTGCAACCAAAACTCTTCTCAGTAATACAAGCATTGTTCTCTGGAAGAAAAATTTCTAAGTAGCAGACATGAAAACATGATATTCTCTGAGTTGGGGCAGGTTTTTTATAGATCTGTGTGTTTTCTCTCATCTTTGGGTGAAAAGTTAGCAATTCTTGCTGTACAATGATTTATCTCTCTTATATCTTGGGACAGAGAGCGTTTGTGGCTACTAAAAATAGTGGTTCAGGATGCTTGGCAGTAAAACTACAAATGTTGAGGCTATTGACTTCTTGAAGCTTTTAGTGCGACTCTACATAAGACAAGTGTCACATTCTAACTACGCAATCTGAAAAGAGAATGTGGGAGAAAGTACATCTTTGCTAAGGGAGGCTTTTGGTATTCTGAGATAGATAAGTGTCAGGTGAGGGTTAGGTTTGGGCTGTGAATGTTAAGAAAGATGGAAATATCTCTCCATGTTACAGCTAGTGTGAGCAAAATATAGGCAGTGGGAAACATAGCGGAGATACGATTTCAACGTAGGGGAAATCTGATTTCCCATATCCCTCTGCTGTTCAGTTCCTACCTTAAGATGGTAGTTACCATTATACTAAAGAGTTATACTAAGGAGTCATAACCCAGTGGCAAGGTGGAACTATACTTGTGTCTCCATAAGTCAATTGACCTGAAGCAGATAGCAACACGGAGACGGCTGAGTGAGTGCTATGAGTGTAGACAGAAGACTTAAGGCTTTTTGCTAACAGACCTCTATATCCAGTCCTTACTCTAGCTAAGAACCATTATGTAATAAATTCTCTGAAATTGGTTAGTTTATTTGTATGTTTCCCCAGAGAAATCCCAAAATAAATAGCCAAATAAAGAGCTGTAATTGTTCAACCCCTAAGACAATCCCTGGGCCCTCAAGCCTGTACAAAGAGAAGGAAAGTTGCTAAAGTGGTGCAGTTCACAAACTATAAAACATATTTATACCCCTAGCTCCTCAGTTTAGTCCTGATTTTAACACATCTTTGGGTGAAAAGTTAGCAATTCCTGCTGTACAATGATTTATCTCTCTTATATCTTGCGGCAGAGACCTTGTGGCTACTAAAAATAGTGGTTCAGGATGCTTAGCAGTAAAATACTGTTGTGGTAGATGACCTTCTACCACAACAATATTTTCTCTGATCTGTGTCCCTCTGTCTGCATTTCTGCTACTATGGTAATCTATATCGATTGGATGGCTCACTTAAGTTATCGATAGACAATGGAACCAAACTCTACTTTACCTTGTAATTTTTTTGTATTGTACATTGGACTACTGGCTCCTCAATATCTGAGTCAACGTCCCAACACCATATCTCATTTTTATCATGCATACCCATAGTCCCCATCAAATTGGCTTCTTTTTCTCAAATTCTGGCATATTTCTTTCCATAGACTTCACTATGTAGTATACTGAGAACAGAGGAGATTCAGCATGAAGAAAGAAGGCATACAGCAAGGGAGTGAGTGCAGATAGAGCCTGTCCACCAAATTACCCAACCATCAGATTTTAGCAAACAAACAGCAAAAATGGGTATTGGGAATAATAAAGGAGAGCAGAGAAATAAGGAGAAACGTTTAACTGATAATATTTTAAAAAAGGCTATTTTGTATAACCACGGAAAGAGACTCCTGATTAGGAAATATTGCCATCTAGTGTGAACTAATTTCACAGGCAACCCTATGGCTATGGAGTGTTGTTAGTATACTTCGTTAAGGAATTAGGGGCCTGCATCTACAGAATATAGATTTATCATTAAATATTGTATGACTTTGGGGAAAAATATGCTCATTGATGTATACCGTGTTATTTTAGCTCAATTGAGTATTTCCACATAATACCATGAACCAAAGACAGCATGAAATGCAATAGTTGAGTAATTAAAAAATAAAATATATTCATCCCACAGACCCATTTTATTATTTTTTTCCTCTTGGGAGTTTCATATTTTCTCCCTTTAATAATATAGATACAATTACTGCTATGATTCTTTAATGTTACATTCATGAAAAAATGTATCCAACTGCAATAGAAAAAAAAGACTGTTTTACATTATATAGTTTTCTATCATTCTGCCAAGTAGAATAAAATAAATATTTCAAAAAAGAACTATTTTTGCAATCTATCCCATAAAGAAAAAAATCAATGGTTTCTTTCCTAAAAGTTAAACGAGGACTAGAATGCCAAAATACTTTTCGTGACTGACATTCCAGCAGATGTTATAAATCAATATTTCTTTGTTTTAAGACGTTTCTTTAGAAGTAGAGAGATATATTGTATGAATAAAATAAAATTCCATTTTTTCCTTGTCTAAGACTTGCAAATATCTCACATTTCTCAATTAATTAATTATACTGATTTAAGAAATACTACTTTCAAACAGCGAAATAGCAAGCTAGCTGATCACGCTTAGGTATATTTTAAAAAAACTTACAAAATTTTCAAAGCATATAAAAACACTATTTTGAACAAAAATAATGAGGTGACAGCATTGCTTCTTACATCTTTATCTTTCCTTTTCTATTTAATATCTTCTGGAAGCATATTTTTAAGTGATTATTTTCAGAGAATTTTTTAAGAAAAAATTATTGCGAATATTTATATTTCATTCTTAATTTTGAAAAACAATTTAGCAAGAAATAAAATTTATTACTATTAATATTAGCACATTGAAAATATTATTGCATTGTTGTCTGGCCTCTGTTTCTACCAAGAAGTACATTTTCAGTCAAGTTGTTGATTAATTTTGGGAAATAGATCTCTTTGTTCTGGTAGCTTGTAAGATTTCCTCTTCATCTTTGGTATTCTGCAGTTTCATTATCCCATGAGTAAAAATTGATTTTTTTTTTTTTAATTTATCCTGATGAGAACTTTATGTGATACTTAGATTTCTGCACCAAGTATTAATGGCTGAAGATAACATGATGCATTGGCTTACTCATCCTCGAGTCACCCCACTTCTATCCCACACCACACACACCCAGAAGACAAAGACCTTAGAAAACTTCTGTATGAAATTTATGTTTCAATATCAGATGCAATTGTGAGATCTTTGCAAGAGAGAGGTGAAGTGGAGATTATCTTCCTGTCCACTTTTGGCTTTTTCTACAAATGAACATGATCAACCAAATGTTATTTAAAAAATTTGTAAAAGTGGTAGAGTAGGGACATTATCTGACCTTCTCTAACTTCACAAGGAGGAAGGAGAATCAAGGTCAACAGCCCAAGGCTGATTCCTATGAGGTGGAGGACACTCATACCTCCTCTCACCGGCCCTTTTTACCAGTTCTGACACCAACTGTCCCTTCTGTGGCACTCTCTATTTCTCTGCCAAGTTCAGTAATTCATAGTATGACCACACAGAACTCACAGACAATACTTCACGATTATTAGGGAGTTTATTAGGGAAGTAACAGGTTACAGTTCAGGTTCAGGAATATTCAGGATAGAGTTCTTGGATCAAGACACCCTCTTCTCAGTGGTGCCGAAGGCACACCTCTCTGGCCCCTAGGCCTCTCGGCCCCTCGGCTTGGCCTCTGCCCTGCTCCCCTGCTCTGGCAAGTGTTACAAAGCTCTTTTAGCTCTGCTGATAAAAGCCCAGAGGCACTTCTCTCCACCAGTAAGCCTCGGCCCTAAGGCACTCAGCTCCAGTTCCATCAGTTGGCAAACCTAGCTCCACCAAGTGCATGGAGGCACCCTTCTCTACTAACAAGCCTCTTGGCCCAAAGGCATTCAGGTTTCTCACTTCCCAGCCCACTGCACCATCTTCTGCTGGTTTCCTGCTTCTGCTGCCACCCTTTCTCTGTTGCTGTTTCTCAGGTGTTACAGCTCCCCCTCTCTGTCCTCCATGTTACAACTCCTACTCTCTTTCTCTCAGTGTCTCCCTTTAAGCCTACCAGGATGGCAAAACTGACCAATCCCCTCATTGATGTTCCATATACCTTATTTTCGTGGTCCCACCCAATCCCCTTGGTGGGTCACAAGCACCTAATTTGAATATTTCCACCCAGTCATTTGGTGGGAGTTATGGCTAGAAGGGCCATATTAAGTAATTCACTGCACGGCAATATTATTCTAGTGTCTATTCCTAGCTTTCTCAATATCAAGAGCAGTTACACTGTGGCACTGTTGGTAACTGCAGTGTCTAGATTTTGACTTTCTTATCCCATAATTTGCACTACTTGGTGTTCTTCTATAACTCAACTCACTGCATAAGCAGTGTCAGCTGTTTTTTGTTTGTTTGCTAGTTTCTTTCTTTTTTTTTTTTTTTAATGTCACCCTGTGGGAATTGAGGCTTAGGGAACATGCAAAATGCTGATACTCGGGTTACTGCTATTGCTGTGAGTAATAAAGTCCTTTGTCTCTGACTCAGGATGCTTGTGTCTCTTCCCACCATCCAAGGAATTGGCAGGCTAATTTGCTAGCTTGTGAGTAGAGTAAAATCACAACCCTTTCACATTTCTTTACATGTGGATGTGTCCTGACCTCAAGATTTCCAGTGTTGATCTCAGAGACTGTAGTTTTAGTCCCTGCTTCATAGTTTTTAAATATATTCTATTTTTTGCATTTTACTCTAAGTGATTCAGTAACTGTTAACAATTCCAGAAATTTTTCAGTAAAATATTCTTTTGAATATTGTTTGTTTGATCCTCTCTATTATTTCCTTTTGGGACTCCTTATATACATATATCGATGCATTTATTCTATCTTCCAGTTCTTTTAATCTCTATTCATTATATCCATCGTTTAAATTTCCCACGTTGTATTTTATGAAGTCACCAGTTCTATCTCCTAGTATGTCAATTCTCTCTTTCCCTGTATCTATTTTTTAATTAACCTGCTACAATGGATTTTACATTTGGAACTATACTTTTGTTTTCTTTATTATTGTACTTTAGTTGAAGGTTTACAGAACAAACTAGCTACTTAGTACACATAGTGTTTTGTGACACTGGTTACCAACCCCACAACATGTCAACACTCTCCCTTCTTGACCTAGGGTTCCTTATTACCAGTTTTCTTGTCCCCTCCTGCCTGCAGTCCTTGCCCCTGGGCTGGTGTGCCCTTTTAAGTCTTGTTTTGTTTTATGGGCCTGTCTAATCTTTGGCTGAAGGGTGAACCTCGAGAGTGTCTTAATTACTGAGCTAAAAGTGTGTCTGGGGCCATACTCTTGGAGTTTCTCCAGCATCTGTCAGGCCCATAAGTCTGAACTTTTTTTGTGAGTTAGAATTTTTTTCTACATTTTTCTCCAGCTCTGTCCGGGACTTTCTATTGTGATCCCTGTCAGAGTAGTTGGTGGTATTAACTGGGCACCATCTAGTTGCACTGGACTCAGTCTGGTGGAGAGTGTGGTAGTTGTGGGAACTATGCGTTTTTCAATTATAGAAATAAAATTTTGGTTCTATTTTAAATAAGCTTAACTTTTCATATTATCTCCTTTTTTATATCTTCAATTCTTTTTTTTTTTAAGATTGTAATCATTTTTAAATATATTTATTGTTATGTTCACTTTCAGATTGTAACACGAATAGCTCAAAATCTTGGGGTGCTAATCATGATTGTTGTATCTGTTTATTCTAAATTATTGTTGAACTTTTCCTCACGTATTTTGTAACTTAGAATTACTCATATTTTACTATATCTCTGGCTTTATTTTGCATCCTGCTTTAAGGAATCCTCCCTGTCAAATATGTATGTAGATTATTCTTCCGTCCCAGTATAGACATACCATTCTAAGCCCTTGTTTTAGAGATCCAACCACTGTCCCATAGCAGCCATACCCTGCACCTCCCATAGCTGCCACAGCAGTATCTCACCTGCTGCTTTGAGAGTCCTCGGTCTTGACAATGAGTTTTACATACATCGAAAGCACAATCCATACAAGAAAAAAATACAAAAACATAAGTTGGAATTCATTAAATTTAAAAACTTACTCTGCAAAAGACAGTGGTAATAGAATGAAAAGACAAGCCATAGTCTAGGAGAAAATGTCTACAAAATACGTATCTGATTAGGACTTCTATCTAACATATGCAAAGAGTATCTAAAACTTAACACTAAAACAATAAACAACCCAATAAAAACATGAGCAAAAGATCTCAACAGACACTTGAACAAAGAAGAATTTTAATGACAAATAAATATATAAAAATATATTCAACATCATATATCATTAGGTGATTGCCAGTTAAAATAACAGTCATTTCCCACTACATATGTATATGAATGGCTTAAATTAAAAAAAAAAAAAAATTAGCAACACACCAAATGCCAATGAGGATGTGGAGCAACAGAATTCCTTATTCATTGTGGGTGAGAAGATAATGCTACAGCCACTTGGAGGAGAGTTTCGTAGTCTCTTATAAAGCTAAACATAAGCTTAACATACAATACGGCAATCACACTCCTAGATATTTACCGAGATGAGGTGGTAACTTATTTCTACACAAAAATCTGCGCAGAATGTTCATAGCTTATTATTCATATTTGCCCCAAATTGTAAACAATCAGGTTGTCTTTCAATACGTAAATGAATGAACATACTATAGTATGCTCATACAATAGAGTATTATTTAGCAACAAAAAGAAATGAATTATCAAGTCATAAAAAGATATGGAGGAAATTTAAATACATATTACTTAGTGAAAGAAGTTAGTCTGAAAAAGCTACACACTGTATGATTCCAACCATACGATATTCTAGAAAAGACAAAACTATAGAGAAATTTTAAAAGGTCATTGGTAGTCAGGGATTCAGGGGAAGGGAGGGAGTAGGGAAGAGAGATGACTAGCTGAAGAACAGGGCATTTTAAGGGCGGTGAAACTATTCTGCATGATGCTGTAATGTTTAACATATGACAGTTTTACATCTCTCAAAATCTATAAGACTATACAACACAAAGTATGAACGCCTATGTAAACTATGGACTTTAGTTAATAATAGTGTATCAATATTGATTCATCAGTTTTAACAAACGTAGCACACTAATACAAGATGTTAATTACAGGAGAAACTGTGTGCAAGTGGTATATGAGAATTCTATAATTTTTGTGCAATTTTTCTGTAAAATTAAAATTACTCTAAAAAATAAAGTCTATTAAATTATTTAAATACTACCACTTATTCTGGAATTGTAATGGCAATGTACAATTATTCAAATTCTGAATTAAGTATCAGTTCAGTTAAACAAAAACTTGAAAATAAGCACTCAAATAAGTAATACAATAATATGCTGTATTTTCGGGAAAAAAAAGTACCAGTGATAGGCTTTGTGATGTTTGAGAAACCTATTTATGGCCTACGTACTTCCTTCTATGAAAGAAAATGAAATCAGCATGGATGACTGTAAATAAGATGTAAAATATATTTTACTCATTCTGCCTCTTCTCTATAAAATCTCTTCCCTATAATGCAGCTCCAATCTCCTACTATTTCCAAAGGCAACTAGATTTTTTCTCCTCTCATTAAATTATTTCCCTGTACTTATTCATAGAGTACAATGAATATATAATATGACTGAGATTAGGGGAAAATCAACGGTGCCAATTCTATACTGTCATGTACAGTTATTTATTAAGACGCATTCTGTATGGAGTGGTGGAGTCAATATGATCACTGCGAGTGACAAATGATGGTCATTTATTCTTTCTTATACTGCACTAGCTTACAAAAAAAAAATTGCAAAATCATTTCTAAGCACTCTCACACCCTCGGAACCTGGCAGCAGAATGATCCAACATCTTGTTTCAGAGGGCCTACATTAGACGAATACCTGCCAGAACCTGAAAATTACTAGTGAGTGTGCACATCCAACTCTAGAGTACTGCCACCAGAGAAGAATGGAATATATGTGTCTAAGTACTGTCCATACAACCTATTTTATGGCAGACACTGACCTAGGAAGATGCTTTGCAAATAACTTTATATAAGATAAGATGTGTGTGGTTCACGGAAATCACAGTGCTAATCGAGGAGTAAAAATTATGCACTCATTAATAATGGCCAGAGAGTAAATTCCTCATCTTATGAAAGGGGCAACTAAACGTTGCTTTCGCTGTGTGTGTGTGTTAAATAAAGTAGTAAAATTTTAAGCCTGTGAGACAGAATAAATGGAAAAAGAAGTTAATTGTGACTTGTTTTCACCTCTGTAAGCCTCATATAATATAGAGGAAACATACATCCACTCCCCATTTCCAAAAATAACAAGAGAGTTTAAATGTTCCTGGATTCCATTGGTTAAGAGGCATGTGTTCTTCAGCTCATAAATTAGTCACATTTTGACAGCCAGGAGATTACACATGGCCCACAGATTTATTTTATTTGGTCTACATAATCAAACATATTCACCCCAACATATTGATATCAGAAGACACCAATAAAAATCTACATTTATGACTTGTCTTTCAGATTTGTTTCTCAAGCAATACTGATTCCATGTTTCTGCATGACAACATCAGGTGGAGTTGAGAAGTCCAGTCCCCTGTTGGTTTGGCAGGGATTCTATCTCACAAGTTGTTTCAGTGATTTATATTACCTGCCTGGCCCATGCAGAAGCATAGATGAACATTAAAACTCTAAATTTAAAAGGGAGAAAAATAGGATGGAGTGAGGTGAGGTTGGAATGTCCTAAAACTACATATTATGGAGATAGTTTGATTAGGGGGATAATTTTTCAAGAAGTTCAGTACATTGTATTTAGGAGTACAATATTAATGAAATTTGGCTATGTGTCAACCGGGGCACAAAATTCTGTTCCATGGAGCTGAAACACATGTGAACTGTCTTATTTGTTCTCTTTTTCTGTCTGTGTATGTGTGTGGAAGTTGTTATGTGCAGTTATTCTGCCATTGAGATGCATTTATCATACGTATCTCTATACAAAGTTCTTAGTCTTTATTTTCTCAGACAATATTAGTTTTCTACTGCGAACAGTAATCACATAAATATACATTCTTATTCCTCTCACCTGTCTCTCAGTTGTCCTTTAATTTTATAAAAAATATTATTACTCTTATTATCTTTATACTGCTAAATGTGTACATATATCTATATAAATGTATGTGTGTATATGTGTATGTATGTATAACCACTATTCCGATTTAAAAAATATATATATTTAAAATGTATATATATATATATGTTATATATATAGCACCTTTGAAAGTTTTCTTGAGCCACCTTTCTGTCAACAATCCTCACACCTCTTCTAATTTTTAGCAGCTTTGATTTGTTCTGCTTGTTTTTTGAACTTAATATAAAATATACCATATGCACTCTTGGGCCTAGTTTATTTTATTAGCATAGTATTTTTGAGATGTATACAATTTGTCACTTATATCAGTAGTTCATTACTTTTTGTTGCTGCGTGGTATCCCAATACACCAAAATACCACAATTTATCTGTTCTTTCATTGACAAACATTTCAGTTTTTTTTCCAGCTTTGGGCTACTATGAAAATAATTGTTATGAACATTGCTGTGCACATATATTTGTAGATGTCTGTCTTCATTTCTCTTTAGTAAATTTCTAGCTGGGGAATTACAGCACCACAGGACAGGCAAGAGATAAGGTTATTAATAAATCGGCAAGTTTTCCAAAGTAGTTGTATTATTTTGTACTCTCACTTGTGTGCATGGGAGTTCCAGGATCTCCACATACTCCAGGAACACCTTTTGATGTTGCCACCCTATAACTGTATCTCATTATGGTTTTAATCTGCATTTTCGTGATAGCATATGATGTTATCAAAATTGTGAAGGTATTCTCCTATGTTTTCCTTATAAGCTTTTGTTTTAGCTTTTACATTTAAGTCTATGGCTCATTTTGGTGGTGTGAGACAGAGATCAATATTAATTTTCCTCTATACATTCATACAATAGTTCCAATATTGTTTATTGAAAATACACTTCTTTCCCTTTGTTGGCATACATTTGTTCATATTATATTGAATTGCCTTTGTGAGTGCCAAACCTTGCTCTAAATAATATTTTATCTGATTCTAACAAATTTTGAAGTGTTATGTTTTCATTTCCTTTTGTTTTGAAGTATTTTATATTCTCTGTCATCTTTTACCTATAGGCTTTAGAAAGATGGGATTTAATTTCCATAGATTGTTATAATCAGTGACAGTAAAATTATTGACTTTCAATTTACTTTCCCTGTCATCACTGAATTTATAGAATTTTAGTCTTTGAAATGTTTTGAGACTCATTTTATGGTCCAGCATATTGCGTACTTGGATACTTTCTATGTATACTCCGCATCTTTGATGTAGTAGCTTATAAATATCAATTAGGTCAAAGTGGTTGGTAGTGTTGTTTAAATTTTCTGTATCCTAACTGAAAATTTTGTCCATTTATTTCGTCTTGATTATGTATCTCCCTCCTGTTTTTTTTTTTTTTTTTTTCTTTCTTTCTTTGTATGTCTATTATTTTTTGATGTTATACTTTGGTCTTCAGAGGGAGTAATTTCTATAGACTCTACATCTATTATGTTCTTTGGCAGAGCTTTAAGTTTTGTTCTAGCTGGAAGATTAATTACTGACCAAACATCAGTAAGTGTTTGGTTTTATATGTCATAAGTAGTGGGAGTGTTTTCGAGCTTTCCCCTGCCCATTAAGTAAGTTAATAATACTTTATGTGGCCTTTTCTCATTTTTTACCTTCAGGTGTATCCTTGTTCCTTTACATTTTCTGTATTGCTAAAATGTGTCCTTTTTTGTTTCAATGGAAAGTCTATGATGACTAATAATATTCTCTTATCTGTGAGGTTTAAACTACAAAATCTGTCTGTCCTGTGATCGGTAAGCTGTTCTGATCTCTACTTAGCTTTTTGTATTCCGTTATTGTAGTTTAATTTTTATTCTTACATCTTCATAGAGATATATTTTCTTGTCTGGGGTACAAAGACAACACTTAGGCTCAATGGTTTCCTAGACAAAGTCACAGGGCTCATTAAAGCAGTTATACTCATGATTACAGTTTATCGCCGTGAAAGGATACAGTGTAAAATCAACAAAGGGAAAAGACACATGAGGTGACGTCCAGAAGAAATCAAGCAGAAGCTTCCAGGAGTTTCCTCTCCCTGTCCACTCACACAGATGGATTTAATTCTCCCAGCAATGATATGGGATAGCATTTAGAAAGTGTTGTCAACTGGGGAAGTTTACCTGAGCCTTGGTGCCCAGGGTTTTTATTGAGGGACATCCACATAGACATGTAGCATCTGCGTGACTGACCTCAGCTACTTAGACCCCACCGCCCTCTCCAAGAACAAAATAGACACTCATAAATCACTCTGTTATCATAATCTGATCAAGCTGGTACAGTGTATCTTAACTCTTCAGGCATATAAAAACCATAAACCACATTGTTAGCATAAAATGTTTGATCCAACTGGACAAAGTGGCCAAGGCTTAGGCAAAGAAATACACTTCTTTCAGGCACAATATTCTACAAGCTCAGAGCTCGTCTTCTAGGAGTTGAATAAGAGCCAGTCCTGAAGGCAGATCTTTCTTGGAAATTTGCAGGGTTTCAGTGACCCAGACCTTCTGAGTTAATTCTTGCCTGCATGATTTTACGTGTCGTAAGATTCACTCATTTAACATGTGCACAACTCAGTAGTTTAAAGTACAATAAAACCCACAAAAGCCAGAACCAGTATAAAGTGGAAATCTGTCAGAGAAGGAAAACTCAAATACTTTCCACTAATTGAGAGTGATAGAAAAGTGGTAAACTGCACCCTGTCAAAGGCAGAAAAGTTGTGAGACCCAGAAAAATTAGGCAGTCTCGTTGAGATCCATCTCTCACAAGTTTTACTGCACACTTACAGAGTTGTACAAACATTACCACTACCTAATTTTACAAATCATACCACAAAAAGAAACTCTATGCCATTAACAGCGGTTCCTCATTCTTTCTTCCCACCCTCCACCTCAACTTCTCACTACTAATTTAATTTCTGTTTCTGTTAATTAACAAGAGCTCTTTATATATTCTGGATACTAGTAGACAGTCATCAAAAAAGAGGAAGAAGTTCAAAGAGATGGACTGATACAATGGCTACAATGGGCTCAAACACAGCAACAATTATCAGGATGGTGCAGGACCTGGCAGTATTTCGTTCTGTTGTACATAGGGTCGCTATAAGTTGGAACTTAACAACACCATCAGCCCCTTAGTAGATATGTGATTTGCAAATGATTTCCTCCATTCTGTGGATTATTTTTTCACTTTCTATACAGTGTCCTTTGATGCACACAGGTTTTTAATTTTGATGAAGTTAAATTTATGTATTTTTTTTTCTTTTGTAGCTTACAATTTCGGTGTGATACTTAAGAAACCATTGCCTAATTCAGGGGAATGAAGATTTACATCTGTTTCCTTCTAAGAGTTTTAAAATTTTAGATCTTGCATTTAGGTATATGGTCCATTTAAAGTTAAATTTTGTATATGGTATGAATTGGGTGTCCATATTCACTATTTTGCATGTAGATATCCAGTTGTCCTTGGACAGTTTGTTAAAAAGACTATTCTGTCTCCGTTTGAATTGTCTTGGCAATTGTTAAAAATAAATTGACCTTAAATGTGAAGGTTTATTGGTAGATTTTCTGTTTAATTCCGTTGATATGTATGTCTATTCTCATGCCAGAACTAAATCACTTGATGACGGTAGGACTGTAGTAATAGACTGCTGCCTAATCCCAGTATATGAATACTTACTTTTTTTTTCTAAAATTGTGTCATTTTAGTATTTTCATTTAGGTTTTTGTCCATTTTGAATTTATTTTTATGTATGTTGTGAGATCATGATCCACCTTTACCCTTTTGCACTTGTCTGTCAAGTTACCCTAGCACAAATGGTTGAAAAGACTAATATTTTGAATTGCCTTGCTAATCTTGTCAAACTATTTAACATTTATAATTATTGTTTTGTGCTGTTGTCTGTTAATATAGATGGAAGAAGAAAAGAGTTAAAATAAAGAAATATGCTTGTATTTCCTTTCATAATACCTTTGCTGGTGATCTTTATTTATTTTTGTGTATTCAAGTTAGTCTCTGGTGTCCTTTCATTTCAGTTTTAACAACCCTTTTTACTATTTCTTGTAGAAAAAATCTTCTGGTTTTGTGTATCTTGGAATTTGTTAATTTCTTCATTTTTGACAGATAATTTAGCTGGATACAGAATTCTTAACTGACCTTTTTCATTCAAATTTAAGAAGATGCCATTCTACCGTCAGCTGGCCTGCATGATTTCTAAAGAGAAGTCAACTGTTTATCAACTGTTTATCTTAATGAGGATCTATCCTACATGATTACCCCCTTTTATTGTGCAGTTTTAAAGATTTTCTCTTTATCTTTGACTTCTATCATTTTGACTATGCTGTGACAGCATTTGAAGGCTCTGAAGTTTTATTATGAGATTTCCATGATAGAAATATTCTTTAAATGAATAGCTTATACTAAAATTTTAAAAAAGGATTATTATTTGAAGATGCACTATATATTTCTAGAAAGTTAACTGTTATTTCAATTGAAAAATGAAAAGTTACACTAGAACAAGATATATTTCACTAATATTTTATATGAAGCATCTTTAAACTAGGTTTTATTTGTAGCTGTCTGCATTGCTTAATAATTCATTTTTGTTGTTATTTACATAGGCTCAAAATTTTATTAACATTATAGGATTTGTAAGCCCCTCCTTTGTAGATTCAACAGGATGCTTATTTCTTTATGAACTAGTTTTGAATAATTTATAATATAATCGGTATAAAAACTGTGAAAAGTCTTCCTGAGGGTTCAAAGCAAAATTCAAAAATACTTTTCCATAGTAAATATGCTGATTATTGCACATTCTATTTACTCATTGCAAAGTTGATAGATGTTTAGCTTGTTTCCACTTTTCCAATTTTTCACTATTATGAATAAAATTGTCATAAACCTACTTTTATATTTCTTTTGAAAAACATAAGCACTCATGTATTTTAAATATATACCAAAGAGTTGAATTGCTAGGATATTTAGGTTATAAGCTGACATACCACACACACACACAATATTTTTATATGTATGAATGAAAGATTACATACATGAATATATATGTGTGTGTGGTATAATCTTTTCTTCATAATGACTGCCAAACATTTTTTCCAAAATGCTTCCAAAAATAATTTGAACTTTCATTGTCTTAGTTATCTAAAACCAAAAAATGAAACCCACTGCCATGAAGTTAATTCCAACTCATAGTGATCCTAGTTATCTTATAAGTTATAACTCTTAGTTATCTAGTGCTGCTATAACAGAAATCCCACAAGCGCATGGCTTTAGGAAACAGAAATTTATTTTCTCACAGTGTAAGAGACTAGAAGACCGAATTCAGGGCAACAGCTCCAAAGGAAGGTTTTCTATCTCTTTTGGCTCTGGGAAATGATCCTTGTATCTTTCCAGCTTCTGTTCCTTGGTTCCTTGGTGATCATCATAAGGCATGGCATCTATCTTCCTCTATCTGTGCTGGCTTGCTTCTGTGTCTCATCTGTTATTTTTCGTATCTCAAAGTGATTGATTTAAAACACACCCTGCACAGATATAGGTTCATTAAATAACTAAGAAAGACTTATTCCCAAATGGGATTGGATCCATAGGTATAGGGGTTAAGATTCATAATATATATTTTGGGGGGACAAAATTCAATCCATAACACCCATCAACAATATAAGAGAGTTCAAGTTTTCCCATCTTTGGCAACATTTGGTATTGACAATCATTTACATTTTTGCCCCTGGTCAGATGTGTTTTATGATCATTCTCAACCAGACCACAGCCATATAATTGTTGCTGTTGTCTTCTAACGAATATCAAAACTCACAGGCTGACTGTTAGTACCTTGGAAGAAAAATCACACACACACACAAATAGTCAAATGTAAGTTAAGGAATGTTTCTGATGGCTCAGAAGATGATATCAGATGGAGAAAAAGTCTTGGACAACTCTGAAATAAAAATGATTTAGAACATAGGGACTCTAAATGTGGAGTTTAGATATTCCTTAACTAATTTATTTTGCCATTAGTTTCACTTTAGATATCCAAAGACTTAAATATTATAAAAACCTATGTCTAAAGGAATCTAATAAGCTATTTTAATAAATATCAAATTAATATCTACATTGATAAAAATTATTGTGCATTGTTTAATTGGTAGTCTTCTCAGATTTAATCAAACAGAGAAATGATAAAAAAAAATTCTAAATAAAATTTGATAAACCAGTCCAGCCATGTAAAAATGTGTAGATGGATAGATAGCAAGTCCTTGGCTGTGAAGATGGTTTGTGCTCAGCTACTAACCCAAAGGTTGGCAGTTCAAATTCAACTAGTGGTATGTCACAGAAGAAAGGCGTGGTGATTTGCTTTGTAAAGATCACAGCCATTGAAAACCTTACTCTGACACACACGGAGTTGTCATGTGTTGGAGCCCACTTGATGGCAACAGGTTTTGATATATAGATATACATTGTGTACATATATAATACATCAAGATTTTTTAACATTATAAAAAGAAATCTTTTTATGCAAGTCATCCCTTTAATCCATTAAAAGAAAACTATGTGATTATCTCAATAGATACAAGAAAAGCATCAAAATTTTTTCAGTAAACTAGAGGTTAAAAGTAGAGACCTTAGTGGCACAAGCTGTTAAGCACTCTGCTACTAGCTGAAAGGTTGGCAGTTCAAAACAAAAGGACTGGTGATCTGCTTCTGAAATGTCAAAGTCTTGGAAAACCTATGGGGAAGTTCTACTTTCACTATGAATCCGAATCAACTCAATGGCAACTAACAAGAGAGGTTAAAAAGAATTCAACCTAAGAAAAGATTCTCATCAAAATCTATAGCCATTTTAATATAATTGGGGAGCATCTTGCTTTACTTCTACCTTCTAAAGCTTTCTACTGATTCCAAAGAAAGTATCTGTTGTGGCCAGTAATGGGCAAATTCTGCTTTTGCCTCCATAGGCTAAAAACGATTCATAAGAGGACACTGAACACTTGATGCTCTGGCTCTACTTTACCACAGGCTGATAATTTCTTCCCTGTTTCATCTGTCGTCTTTAATTATCCCAGCATGTTTCCTGCCAAAGCTCTCAGGAGGTTTTACAAATGTATAAATTGCATTTTAAAAATATCCAATAATAAAATATTAGCAATATTAATATATAAAAAATATCTATCCTCTTATAGAACAAATTCCCAGAATGAGGTAAAATCCAGAGTTCAAGTACCATTCTCTCTATATAGTATCTCTAGAAATTAAATCCAAAATTCTGTATTCTCCAGTGTTTTATTCTGTTTACTTCAACCAGAGGATCTCATTTAGTCATGTGCTGATGTTTGACATTTATTCATCAGAATCAAACTGGCCTGTGTTCTGCCACAGTGGGAATAATTCTTTCCATCAGATAAGTGATTGCCATGTGAAGAAGGCATAGGCTGCTATCCATCATTTGATACTATAAGTGGCATTTTAGATATCCTTGCCTACTTGCCAACCTTAGAATTTTTTTTTTTTATGACCGGCCTAAGTCATCAGATCGTATTTGAAACTGTTTTCTTCTTCATCCAATATATTTAAAACCTCATAATTTCCATTATCCTCCAGCCCTGTGTCCTTGGCACCAAGTTCTGAATTGATTAGAGTTCCATCTTGTGAAACTTCTTTTCTTTCCTGTGAACCATGCACCATAGAATTGCAGTAGGCTGTCCATACAGCAAACTTGTGTTCTCCATGATGCTAGGCTCATACTCAACATGCTCTTAAGGCTTTTAATCTTGTGTCACATTGACTCCTGTCAGAGTCTATTGCTCTGCCTTTTCTTCAACTTTTTAAATGAGCCTAAAAAAAAAAAAAAAAACTTTTCACATCAATTATTTATGTTTACACAGACAATGTTCACAAGACCTAGGGAGAACTAATCTATTGTATAATCTTTCCCCAAACATTCCTTTCCAGAGAACTTGAATTCTTCTGGGTGTGAGTAACTGTTTCTTCAATGATAGTACCTGTATTTCCTCCTAATGATCCTTTTTCTGCAATGACAAGATGTGCTTCAAGGGTTCCAATTCCAAATGATTATGCATTCCATCGTGAAATAATTATTAGCCACATAATATGTTCAAGAACGCTTCAGGCAATTAAGGTTCATCAGTGAACAAAGTACAATCAGTTCCCTGCCCTCATGGAGTTCTTCACGTTCCTTCCGATTCTTCCAGGTAAGTTTAGCTGAATATTTTAATCTCCCTACTTTGGTTGCTTTTCATTTCCACCACACGTGTATCTTTTGAGAACAATGGAAAAGCAAAAATATTTTAAAAAGACAAAAGTAGAGGGTTTGTCAGCAACAGAACTTTACTCCAAGAAGCATGGAAAATATCAGAGAAGAAAGACCTACAATACAAGAATGAATGGTGAGCATAAACATAGTTTAAAAGAAAATAGATAACATAAAACGTTATCCATATAAGATAACAAAAAAATTATAATAATGGAAATAAAAATGTGTAATATGAAAGGGTAGAAAATTTTAGAAGTAAAACATTGGACAATACTAGCGTATAAAGCCGTAAGAGGTTCATTGACATTAAAGTTCTATAAGGTATTTGCACTTGTAAGGAAAAAAAAAATAAATTTAATTAATATTAGATTTTAAAGTCAAAATGGTAGAATTTCAAGGGTAACCATTAAAAGAGGAAACCAGAAGAAAAAAACAAAAAATACAGACACTATGAGTCAGAATTGACTCGATGGCAATGTTTTTTGTTTTTTTTTTTTAATAGAAAAAGAAGAGGAAATAAAGTATCCATCAAAAAAATGAGAGCGAGAGAAAGAACAAAGTAAGATAATAGGACAAAAACTAAATACCACAGCAATCAAAATAAATATAAATTGATGAAACTGATCCAAATTAAGATTTTTGCATATCAGTGTATAAGGTTGAAAATAAAAGAATGGAAAAAGTCATAACAATAAAACAATAATTTAAAGGAAGCTAGCATAGATATAAAAATATGAAACAAAATAGTACTTGACAAGAAAAGAATATACATATGTACAAAGGGATACACACACACACACACACACAAATTTAAATTTGCCACATAGAAAACTAAAAACAATTTATAGACATTTTATTCTGTTTAATAAGAGAATTTAACATAGTGACTAGATAAAGTATCAATTAACAAAAATCGATTTTATTTTTCTGCTTCCTGTAACAAAAGAAAATTTAATTAATGAGAAAGCACTACTTCCAAGGCATCAAAATCTACGTGGTTCTTAGGAATAAATCTAACAAAAGCAGTGGAAGATACCAGTAATTGAAATTATACTAATGTATCCAAAACTTTAAGGAAATGGGGACTCATTCCACATTCATTTTAGAAATAAAATAAAAAATACCAGTTCTCAACATTATCCAAAATATAATTCCAGTCAAAATTCAAAAGTGATTTTCCAATTAACTTGATAAGCTGATGCCACATAAAAATGTGATATTTCAAAGAACCTGAAGAGATTCCTCAGAAGAAAAAAATGTGAAAGCACATGTATTGTTGGGTATCAATATTTGCTACAAAGCTATAGCATGGGACTATGTGGATTAGCAAAAGAAAGGGAACATTGAACAATTGGTCCAGAGCAAGGAGCTTCAAAACAGAGAATACAGTTGGGAAAACTATGTATGACAGAGTTTATATTGAAGATCATTAAGGAAATAAAATTCAGATCAATCAAATTCACTAACACAATTGGTTATCCATACAGGGAGGGGAGGAGATTGACACAAAAAGAACCCCAACACTGGATTTAAAGTATAAAAAAAAAATCCTCAACTCCTTAGTAATTGGTAAAATGCAACTTAAAGTATCAATGATGTAGGATTTTACATCCCACAGCAAAAGTTAAGAAGTTTAAAAATATAAATTCGTGGGATTATGGAACAAGAAAAACTCTTACATGTTGCTGGAGAGCAATCTGTCATACTTTAAAAAATAATTTGCCATTATTGTATATATTTCCACACACATTCTTTTTCAGTCAAGCAATTCCATTCTTAGGTACAAAATCTACATGAAGTCTTACTCATGGACACCAAGAGAATATTCAAGAATCATCATAAACAGCATTCTCTATAATACCAGTGTATAAATATATTGTGCTATATTCACAAACTATAACATTATAATGATAAAAAATAAATGACTTGGAGTATAAGGATGACATGGATTAATTTTCAAAATAATAGTGTGAAAAACAGGTCACAAAATATTACTTTCAGTGTGATGCTATTTGTTAAGACTCACAAGCAAGGAAAATGTTTGATGTATTAGATTGCATATATAATGTACATACTCACACATTGTAAAATATTGAAAGGAAGCAAGAGAATTACGTTTGCAAAATTGTGGCAGGGGGATGAGATTAAGGCAGTGCACACATGTAATTTAAAAAAATTGGCAATCTTTTGTTCTTGAGTGTTTGGGAAATTTAGGGGTGCTCTTTTTAGTACCATGTATCATAACTTGCACGCCTACTAATTATTTTTGTGGTACATGTATTACATAATGAAATATTCTGTGACACAACATTTAAAGTAAGATGAAAGGGAACAGAATTAGAAGGTGATCTAAGCCACTACTGGCACTAGTAAGAGAAAGACCAAAATGTGACATATAAACGTTTTGCTGCTTCTACTTTCTTTAGCTGCCTTTTCGATTTTAATGCAAAACTGTGGCTAAGAAAGACAATGAAATAAGTCAACATTGTGCAACTCACCAATGCCTGAAGTTCCCATACGCTGAAACTTCGCACTTTTGAGGTGAGTCTTACCTTGCATTATAGGCTCTTTTTCAGATCTTCAAAGCACTTCCTTATCCATCCCCCATCCCTGCAGTACCAGCTGTGGCCAAGTGCTGAGACTCCCTGGACATAGATGTCTGCACAATCTGTTCACCAAAGCCATGCAGCTTGAACTGCTCAAACCTGCACCTGTTATAAATGTTCACCTGCCTGCACACACCTGCTGCGACAGCTGCACAAAAAGGCAAGTTCGCTCCATGGGGTATTTTGGTTCCCAAATGCCATTCTACTTGCCACTTTCTCCAAGTTTCCTTGCCAAGGCCCCATGTGTTAGAGTCTAAAGGTGATCATTTTTCAAATACTCCTAACATCCAGGTTTTGAAATAATTGAGGAGCAGAAATTGAATGAGATATAGATCAAAATATAAATGTTATTGTTATGTTTACGTTATGTTTTTATAGGAGAATGCAGCTTGTGCCTGAGGCTAAATGGCCTTTTTAATACTTTCTTCACCACCACCTTATCACAGTCAAGATCTGAGGACCTAGTGGAGGAACAACCAGTTTCCCAGTCAGTGTAACAAAGGATTGCATTTCTTCTTAGATAGGATTGGTAAGGATGTGGAGCAAAAGAAAATCTTATATTTTATTAGTGATCATGTAAATTGCTAGAACCATTTTGAAATATTGTTTGGTATTATCTTACAAGTTCAATCAAGCACACTCCTAGCATTATGTGAGGGTGTTTATAATAACATTGTATGCACATACACACACATACTCATACATTCATTCATACATGAACAGACATATGCATACATACTCATCCATACCCCCACTACATAAGTATATACACAATCTCGACAGGGTTATGCATAAATAAATGATAAAATATTATGCAAAATAAAATTTAATAAATTCCAGTTGCACCACAAAAGCAGAAGAATATTAGACACGTAGGAGCTGAGACACAGTAAGGCTAACAGCGTCTGTCTATAACCCTACCCTCTCCGGTGGAAATCTACAGGCAAATGATAATGGAGTTCTCCTACAAAACCTATCAAGGAAATAACTATTTCACATGGCTGCAAGTAGGTAGAATGAAGAGCAGAGATTTTGGCTACACTGCTTTCTGGAGTTAGATAAAGCTGAATTGATCACAGTGCTATTCACTAATATAGGTAATAGAGGAGAAAGGGTGAATTTGGTGAGAAAGATAATTAGTTGAGTTTTGGCCATGCAGAGATTAAAGTAATTCAAGACCTATAGGGAGTCCCTGGGTGGTGCAAATGGTTGAACGCTTGACTACAAACCAAAAGTTTGGCAGTTCGAACCCACTCAGAAGTGCCTTGGAACAAAGCCCTGAAGATCTGCTTCTGAAAGTTCATAGCGATTGAAAATATATGAAGTGCAGTTTTACTCTGACACACGTAGGGTCTCCGTGAGTTGGAGTTGACATGATGGCTTTTTATGGGGAGTGTGATCTGTGACTGGAGATGAGGAGAAGTGTCATAGCTGGAAATCTCAATTTGTGAACCAGCTACATATAAGTACTATTTGAGCTATTGTCATGGCTAAGATGCTTAGAGAGAGGTTAAGGGAAGATAACACAGGGAGAGAGTAGGGCAAAACAGGTTTTTTAAATATTGGCCAGCAGAAGATAATGAAAAGGAGGAAATAAAGAGTAAGGTAAATAAGCAGAGACACTGATGCCACGAAACCTAAGCATGAAATTACTGGAGAAGATTCATCTTATATTTTAATGTCAGCGAAGCTGGGCTTGAGTTGGGGCTTGTCATGAATTGAATTGTGTTTCCCCAAAACATCTGTCACCTTGGCTGGATCATGATTCCCAGTATTGTATGATTGTGTACCATTTTGTAATCTGATGTGATTTCCTTATATGCTGTAAACTCTACCACTATGATGTAATAAGATGGATTAGTGGCAGTTATATTGATGAGATCTACAAATTAGATACTGTCTTACGCCAATCTCTTTTCAGATATAAAAGAGAAAAGCAAGCAGAGAGACATGGGAACCTCATACCACCAAGAAAGCAGCGCCAGAAGCAGAGCAGGTCCCTTGGATCTGAGGTTCCTCCACTGAGATGCTCCTAGACCAAAGGAAGACTGATGCATCACAAGGAACTTCCTTCCAACAGAGAGAGAAAGCCTTCTCCTGGAGCTGATGCCCTGAATTTGGACTTATAGCCTACTAAACTGTGAGAAAATAAATTTCTCTTTGTTAAAGCCATCCTCTTGTGGTGTTTCTGTTATAGCAGCACTAGATGACCAACACAGGGCTCTTCCTCTTAGTAATTGTGGGAAATTGAGAACTCAATTACCTTCTCAAAACTTCACTTTCTTCAAAATACCTACTCCCAGTTTGTTGTGAACATGAGTTACACAATGTATGTAAAGAGCTTAGCATTGTTCTGGAACATGCTAAGTATTAAACATAGTATTTGTTATCATTACAATTATTATTCTTACTTTAAGAGCAATATGAACAGCAGTGTCAAATTCCAAAATGAATGATTAATATGAGGAATAAAATGAGATCAACAGATTTAATAATTTGAAGGTTTTCAGTTGAATGATAACAGCAGAAAAAAAAGCATTGATTTTTTTACATAAATAGGATGTGAAGGAATGAAGACACGGATTGTGGTGTTTTTTTGTTTGTTTGTCTGTTTGTTTATTTGTTTTCCAAGAAGCTAGGACATAAATGAAAGGATGGAAGAAGGAAAAATGTGTTAGTGTCTGTTTTGTTAAGCAGTGCACACCAAGGCTTGTATTTAAGGCAGATAAAAAATGTGGAAGCAAATGTTATCCATACTACAGAATCCAGTGCTTGTAAATCAACACTACCACTTTTCAAAACTTAGGTTTGTCTGAATCCATATACTGATGCTACTTTAAGATGGACAAAAAGAACACAAAAAAACATTGATTTAATTTTTCTTTTCTGATTTCCAATTTAATAGTTATTATTCCACAATTATTAACTATGTAACTTCAATGACAGTATTTTTTCATCCCAGTTATAAATAATAACCATAATCTATGCAAGTCTAAAGAAGAAAATTAATTTCTATATTCAATAATGCTTTTTTATGTATAGCTTCCAAATTGAATCTTCTCACATCATGTGATTGTGAATTTTTTTGTCAATCCATAAAATATCATTTCTACACAAACTTCAGTTTTTAGTGCCCTGTGTAATGAAAACTTACCATAAACAGAATATTTCAATGAAATTATTTTTGTATATTACAAAAAGTCTCTAACTTTCTTAATAACAGATCAGTGTTTGATACATAGACTGCATTTAATCTATTGGAAAATTGTCTATATTTACAGAACTTTTTTTAAAGGTGGAAAATATTTACAAATTCTTAAAAATCTGCTCTTATTACTATCTGGAGATAGTGAATTATTTTTAAGTGTTGTAGTTTTTACTAAGGTTTATTTTGTAGTATATGGATAAATAAAAACCTACAAAATTTAATTCCTGTCCATATTGTGTTATCCACTTTTGAATAGCAAAAATGTCTCTAATCATCTCTGAAATTAAATTGGTAGAAAAATACCACAGAAAATAGTGTTCACTATTCATGATATTGCTCCTTAGAAGCAAGGATGGTGAGATTTAGTCTCACGTACATTGGACATGTTATCAAGAAGGACCAGCCCCTGGAGAAGGACATCATGCTTGGTAAAGTAGAGGGTCAGCAAAAAAGAGGAATACTCTTAGCAAAATGGATTGACACAGTGGCTGCAACAATGGGCTCAAACATAGCAATGATTGTGAGGATGGTGCAGGACCAGGCGGTGTTTTGTTGTGTTGTACATAAGGTCGCTTCGAGTCGGAAGCGACTCAATGGCACCTAACAACAACATTCATGATAAGTTGAGAGCTGAGTTCTAAGATAGAAGAAAATAGCATTGTGGCAGTATTATGGACTGAACTGTGTCCCCCTAAAAAATGTGTGTCTACTTGGCTAATCCATGATTCCCAGTATTATGTGATTGTCCAATATTTTGTCATTTGATGCAATTTTCCTATGCGTTGTAAATCCTACCTCTGTGATGTTAAAGAGGTGGGATTAGCAGCAGTTACGTTATTGAGGAAGGACTCAATCTACAAGATTAGGTTGTGTCTTAAGTCAATCACTCTTGAGATATAAAAGAGAGAAGTAAGCAGAGAGACACGGGACCTCATACCACAAAGAAACAAGAGCCAGGAGAATAGTGCATCCTTTGGACCTGAGGTCCCTGCACTGAGAAGATCCTCAACCGGGGATGATTGATGATAAGGACCTTCCCCTAGAGCCGACAGAGAGAGAAAGCCTTCCTCTGGAGCTGGCATCGTGAATTCAGAATTCTAGCCTCCTAGGCTGTGAGAGAATAAATTTCTCCTTGTTAACGTCATCCACTTGCAGTATATCTGTTACAGCATCACTAGATAACTACGACAGGCTGTATGGTAGGCAGATGTGGCTTTACTCATAGGAGGCTGCTACATGGTACGAGGTCAGGGTCCAAGCACGTGTGAAATGCTTGGCTAGTTATGAGCTTCATTTGACTAACAGTATATTTGTGAGTGAAAAAAAGTAAGAAGAAACAAATAAATACGAGAGAATATCATGTGTGATCTAAGAAAGTGGTGAATAACATGCCATAGTTGTGAAGAAAAAAGAGTTTTCTTGGAGAGCAGAATTAAGAATAATTCTATGCAAAAGTTTAAAAACTGACCTTGATTTTAAAGCATAAACTGAAATTAGCAGATGAGAAAGAATTGGAAAATTTGGAAAGATATAATGGACTGGACTGTGTCCCCTTAAAAGATACGTTGAAGTCCTAAACCCTGGTACCTGTGAATTTAACATTACTTTGAATTAGAGTCTTTGAAGATGTTGTAAGTTAATATGAAGTTATACTGGAATAGGATAGGTCCTAATCCAATATGAGTGGTGTCCTTCTGAAAGAGGAGACACACAAAGAAAAGTTAACATGAAAATGGAGGCAGAGATTGGAGCAACCTACAAGCCAAGGAATGCCAAGGATTGCTGGTCATCACCTGAAGCTAAAAATGAGGCATGGAACAGATTCTCCCTCAGAGCCCTCAGAAGGAACAAAGTGGGCTATATTTTTATTTCAGATGCCTACCCTCCAGAAATATGAGACAAATTTTTCTGTCGTTTAACACCAAAAAACCAAACCCATTCCTATCGAGTCGATTCTGACACATAGCGACCCTATAGGACAGAGTAGAACTGCCCATTGGGTTTCTAAGGAGCACCTGGTGGATTCAAACTGCTGACCGTTTGGTTGACAGTTGAACTCTTAACCACTACGCCACCAGGCTTTCTTTTCTGTCCTTTAAGTCACCCAAGTTGTGGTACTTTGGAAACTAATACAGATGCCTGCCAAGTAAATTTTAAATGGCTAGAGGTTAGTGTTTATGATAAGAAAAGGAAATATAAAGCTAGAGAAATAAGTATGAATATAATAATGAATGGCCTTCTATTACATTCTGTGCTTTTTTTAGGAGTTTGTCTATTACCCTCCATGGCAAGAGGTTATTTGGCAGGCTTGCCACCACTACTAATTTTTTGCCCATGACAAACATTATTAAAAGATGATAGCATTCCTTCCTGCTGTACCCAGATGCTGTCTCTGAAACCTTCTCAAAACATTTTTTCAGGAAACATCTAACCATCTACTGGGGAAAGCAGGCAAGGTATTTACCCATTCTAAGTATTATGGAGAATCATTGATGTATTTTAAACTTAGGATTGCAATGGTCACAAAATTTGGCTCTAAAAATCTAAAAGTTCTATTCTATTCCATTAAATTGCTTACAGAGATTCATTATAATAAGTTCAGAACAAAATAAGGATTATCACTTGTCTCACAAAGTTTTCAAGCCATTTACCAAAATACTTTTCTCTGCACAAATAAAAGCCAATACTTAATGCAGTAAGAAGGAAGCCAGTATGTTTTCCAGAATTAGGAAAGTATAGTACTACACTTAATAAAAAAAATACATATATAGGAGAAAAACTTTTTTTTTTTTTTACATCTAAAATACCAGCATGTTTCAGAGAAGACAGTGAGTGCTCACTTCACTGTATTTTTTGTCGTTGTTGTTGTTGTACTTCAGGTAAAGGCTTACAGAACAAATAGTTTCTCATGAAACAGTAGTACACATGTTGTTTTAGGACATTGGTTAACAACACCACAACATATTAACCGTCTAAATTCTCAACCTTTTTGTTTTTTTTTGGTGAAAATACACATAGCCAAAGATACACCGTTTCAAAAATTTCTACGTCCACAGTTCAGTGACATTGACTACGCTCTTCCAATTGTGCTG
>NW_004443949.1:29918514-29939735 GCF_000243295.1 Trichechus manatus latirostris
AGTTTTCTCACTCCATTTGGTGCTTGGATGAGTTCTTTATCTCTTCATTTGATGTTTTAGGGTTTCAGGATTGTTGTATTCTCTGTTTGGCTTAGTTTTTCGGATCTTTGTTGTGGAGGGATGGCGTGGTGCTTCTGCTTAGAGTGCCATTTTGTTGGAACTCCTCACTTCATTGTATTTTTAAGATTATGGGAATTTGTTAGATGTTGATTAAAGAATCCTCTAGAAAATTTTTAAAAACCCTGAAACCTATATTTTTACAAAGAAAAAAATTGTTTCACCACTCAGATATCTCTTAGGAAAAAATGAGATGTACAACCAAGTAATTCACATTTCCTTAATATCATAAGTGTAAAAAGTATAACATAGAAAAGTGGCTTTCTTTGAACTTCACATCAAATGATTTAAATTGTTAACTTTTATAAATTTCCAGCAAATTAAAATTCATCCATACATTTCTATTTTAGGAATGCGATGTTAGATCCATACCCTGGGGCATTTCATTATGAGAGAAAAATCTTATAATTTTATATGTTTTGAAAATAATTCCTTTTATCTTAATTTTCAAAACCTCTTTGAATTTTACCATTCTAATTTGCAAACTTTTAGCCTTGTGATATTACTGATGTAATGCCTGTAATATCATAACTGAGGAAAAACTTGGCACTTTATAATGAAACCATCACTGTTTAACATATCTAACCAGCTTCCCAAGTAAACAGCTCATTTTTATGGGAACACATAGCATTTGGATATTAATATAAATATTGAAATATAATTGACTAGTGTTTTATCTATATATTGACTTTCAGAATAAAATAGCTGACAATTTATGCTTTTAAGTTGAAAGGAGAAAACATAATTTCATATACTACAATTATCTACTTATTATGTGGTAGAATATTTAACAACTTCAATCTCCACAGAAGCATAATACAGAGAACAATAATAGAATATTTGAGCAGGAAGGAAAACAGGTCTCACAGAGCCCATATACTTTACTCAGGAGTGCTTCCTTTGCATCTAGCAGTTGTGTAATATTTACAAAGCTTATTGTAGAAGAATGATTTTTCTGGTTCCCATTTGCATCACAAGATGCGTCTCTTGTAAAGTTACCAATCTAGAATGAGTGTTGGACTGTGAGATACATCAGCTGTGAGAAGTGACCAGTAATACTGAGAAGAAATATTTACTCTAAAAAACTCCAACCAAGTTGTAGTAAAGAGTTAAATTATGAATGTTGCATCAATTATAACAATCTTAAACCATAAGAGTAGTTGCATTGTGTTAAAAATTTAGTGTTTGCTAAAGCAACGCATTAAGAAAGCACTCCAAATCATTTTTTTTTTCAAATTGCAGCTGGTATAATCTTTTCAAAAATGAAGATTGATTACTCCACTTCACTGCTTAAAATTTTTCAATAACTTTCCATTGCTCTTAGGAATTAATCTGTCTCATTCAGATACTTGTTTTAATTTCTGGAACACTTTGTCTCTATGCTTTATGCGGTAAATCGTAGCAATCTCACTTCCTCAAGGATATTTTCCCTGAATCTTCTAAACTATATATTTTTCTCTGTCATACAGTTTCTCAGTATCTGTTTTCCCCTTTCTGAAATATTCATAGTTATGTATACTTGCTTAATGATGGTCTTCTCATTAAGGATGTCAACACCATGAGGTCAAACAATTGTCTTAATCAACATAATATCCAAAAACAAAGAATGGAGTTATACAAACATTGTTATCCAATGAATGAATTTGCATATAAATTATGAGATAAAGTATGTTTATACTTTTGGTTTAAAGTATCATTAGATCAGAAATTTATGACATGAACCTACGAATTTGTAAAAACAAATACCCTAAGGACTGAAATGAAACTTCAAACAAAACAAAACAAATTAGATTGGGTTATAGGCAGTTAAATTTTTGCCAAACTTTCAATACTTTCATTAATTATAAGGCTAATGGAACTGGTTCTAAACAACAAATTGGCTTCATCATGCTTTAAAGAAGCATGGTGATCCTTCACATCTGAAAATGCACTTACAGATATTTATTTCCCAATATTTGTCAGTTTGTTTATAACTGTAAGATCAAGTCAATAGCAAAAAAAAAAAAAAAAAACTGAAAAGTCTACATCATATTATATGAAGGCTCTCGTGTTTCAAGACATTTACATTAGTTTCCAATGCGTGGCGACCCTGCAGAACAGAGTAGAACTGCTCCATAGGTTTTCCAAGAATGTAAATCTTTATGAAAGCAGACCGCCACATCTTTCTCCCACAGAACAGCTGATGGATCTGAACTGCTGACCTTTCAGTTTTCTGCTGAGCGCTTTAATCTCTGTGTCACCAGGGTTCCTTCACACACACACACACACACCCATATTCTCATCTTATCCTCATACCTAACCTATGAGTTAGACACTGTCATTACAATCACCTTTACCAGTGAGGGCACTGAGTCACAGAGAAATTAATTATATTATCCAAGGATACACAGGATTTGAACTCAAGTGTTTTCTCCAGAGTCTATGCTCTTCAGACTCTTAGGAATTTTGTTAGGTTCTGAGAACATCAATGTGCTATCTAGCTGTAAGTCTGAGAAGGCAAATCAACCAGCACTCAAGAGTTTAGATTGTTTGTTGGCAAGTAATGTAGCTAGATGTTACTTTATTTTAGTATGAATGAAAATAAATATTTAAAATAAAAAAATGAAGAGAAAACATATGTAGTTGTTGAAAAATACTGTAGAATCATGAGAAAGAAATACTGTTCTTAAAAATCAGAGGAAGAGTCTATATGATTAAATAAAAACAAAATGGATATTTCTAGATAATAATAAATCCCAATGGGATAAAATAATGTAGCACTTTTACACAAAAATGATCAGAAATTTCAAGGAGAAAATAGAGTATACATAAGAACAAAATAGTAAAATGGTTAAAAAATAAAGTAACAGGTACAAAAATGCAGTAACAGTGAATATTCTCAATGGAATTGTGAAGAAGAGAATTGACAAAGTGGGTAATTGCATCAGAACATGAAGGATAATTTAAAATGTTCTACTAAATTTTCAGGGGAAAATGAATAAATGACCAAGAATGAAATTAAGATGAAGACCATGATAAGTCTGGAGTCTGGAGAAAAGAAAATAGAGATTCATCAAATGGAAAATTTTGATTCCTGAGTGTGTGTGTGTGTGTGTGTGTGTGTGTGTGTGTGTGTGGGTAGGTGTGTGGGTGGGTGGTGCAGGTGGGGGAAGGAAAGAATATCGAAAGAAGAGCAATAACTAAAGACATAAATGGAGAATTTTCTTGTCTTAAATATTATGAAAATACACACATTTAATTCGTTTTTTCAAAACTAAGTAATTTTTGCATATACATGTACAAATAAATGTGTATTACTGTGTATTCTATATTACTAGTATAATATTTATTCCATTGCTTAAGCACTTATAACGTGGCTGGATTTGTACTGTGCAGTTTATATTATTCATTCCACGCTAACAAAGAAAACCAAAACAAAACCAAACCCATTGCCGTCGAGTTGATTCCGACTCATAAAGGACAGAATAGAACTGCCCCACAGGGTTTCCAAGGAGTAGCTGGTAGATTTGAACTGCCGATCTTTTGGTTAGCAGTTGACCTCTTAACTACTGCAATATAATTATTCCTCTTCCAAAGATAAGAAAACTGAAAAATAGAATGGAATAAAAATCGGGCCTGTTTTCATTTTAAAGGTCTTAATCTTCAGTGAAATGAATCTGTCACCAAGATAATATGAAGAAAATGTAAGTTATCTACAAAACCACCAAAATATACTGTTCCTCACACTAATATTGTGCAGCACAAATGCCATTATGCATTAGTATAATAAACAGAGTTTTAAAAGAAATGTTTTTGCTGTGACCAAACATTTTTAATCTAAATCGCGTGTAATGACAGAGTATAAAGCTCTTCTATGATAATGTTTTATCTACAGAATATTTTTGAGAAAAATACGTGTAGTCTTTATTTTATTGAGAGAGTAGTAAAAACTACTAAGGAAAAAATTGGGAACGCACAACATGAAGTATTTGAAGTATACTTTATTTCATTTAGACCTAGTTGGATTATATTTGGAGCCCTCGTGGCGTAGTGACTACGAACTACGCGGGCTAACCAAATGGTTGGCAATTCGAGTCCACCAGCCGCTCCTTGGAAACCCTATGGGACAGTTCTATTCTGCCCTACAGGGTCGCTATGAGTTGGAATCGACTCAGTGGTAACGGGTTTGGTTTTTGGTTTCAGATAATGTTTGACTAAAAAATCTTTATACTAGAAGCAACACTTGATCACACACTGCTTTTACCTGTTTGCTTCTATCCCAAACTAGACTTTTTTTTAATCTTAGAGGTTTACACTTATAATTTAAGTGGATCTGTATTTTTTTTTTTTTTTTTTATGTCTTATGACAATTTAAAAAATCCAGCCAACCAATCAGTCAACCATCCAAGCAACCAAACAGATAACCTCCCTCCAACCATAAACACACGAGGTTCTTCATTTCTGGATCTTTTTAATAAAAATAAATAAATAAATAAACTACTTATGAAATTGGAACACTACCTAAATAATTCTTAATATATCTAAATTGTTCTCCTCGAATTTAAAGTTACTTAGAGTTGCACAATTAATGTTTGTCTTGCCAAGGAGATTATGTAACTGACACTGAATAACTTAAATCCTGCCACTCTCCTCACTGGGGGAAAAAAAAAAAAGGTAAATATCATCCATTAAAAAACAAAAAAACTTCATTTTCTGACTGCTTCTGTAAAATCAGTAAGTATAGATAGTTGAGATGAATAAGTAAACAAATGTGTTGAAGACAATGGGAGATAGGTTTTTCACTACGGGAGAACGAAGTTACAAATAAAGGAGGGGGGAAGTACAGAATGAACCTTGTGGCGCTGGACTGAATTCAGAGGTATCGGTATGAACTCATGTTTCATTGTGGTTGTTGTGATTGTTGTAATATATATTAGATATAGAAATAAATATAAATGTGTGTGCAAGGCTAGAATACATACATGTATTTCCTAGTTCTATCCACTAAGAAAGCCTAGATACAGTGGCACCCTAGTAGCAATGAGCACAACTAGCCCCCAGACCTTGATTTCTAAATATCATTCTCAAAAAAACAAAAGAACCATGGCTCCTTAGAGAAGTGGATGATTCCAGGAAAAGGCAGAGAACATGCAAGACGAGCCTAGAGCATCTTGTAGTGACAGAAAGGAATCACTAAGAAAAAAAAAAATCGAGGTTTGGGCACATGAAAAAAATATAAGCCAACCTAAAAGATCCCCAAGGCCAAAGCTGAAGCTATTTAAACAACTCGGTAAATGATAATATTATGAGATTATAATCAACGAATAAAATGAATATCCTTAAGTTCATACTGATATCAATAGATAGCTGAATACAAACAAATAAGTGTGCGAGAAGAAACTGTTCTTTACAGAAAAATCCCAATTAATTAACAAAGAAAGAATGAGGAAAATAGAAAATCACCTTTATAACACTAAAGTTATAATTGCTGCAGGCAAGATCCCTGGATGGTTGCTAAAGTTGCTGTTGTTAGGTGCCATTGAGTCGGTTCTGATCCATAGCAACCTTATGTACAACAGAACAAAACACTGGCCAATCATGCGCCATCCTCACAATTGTTGTTATACTTGAGCCCATTGTTGTAATCACTGTGTGAATCCACCTCGTTGAGGGTCTTCCTCTTATTCACTAACCCTCTACTAACTTACAGGGTAAAATTTAAGGAGTAACAAGATATTTGCAGAGTCTCAAAACATCTATCCAAAATAAGTCTTTTTAAATTAGAAGCAAAAGATAGTAATTTTACAGTGGAGAAACCTGGACTACTAAAACCTCAATAAGTATTGGGAGTATGAAATAGTAATTATACATTAAGAAAAATGAAATATATAATTGATAGCATTTAAAAATTATTTTGTCTGCTTAACTGGAAATCTGAATTTTTGTCCTCAAGTTTTCTTCAGATAATAAATTGTGTTGCATGAGTATGGAAACATCTGTCTAATAAAAAAATAGAATATATATATTCATGTATGGAATGAGAGAATAGTGAAAGGTCTGTATGATGTATTCACTAATTGGTGGCCTACAGAAAGAAGGGGGTACCTGTTCAAATCTGATTTGATAAGTTTATGGCAAACAACAGAAACAAGCAATTTAATGGTAAAGTACATTACATACTGGTGGCTAAACATTTGAAAGTCATTATATCAAAATATATTGTTGTTGTTATTAGCTGTAATGGAATTAGCTCCTGTTTCATGGAGATCCCATGCATAAGGGAACAAATGAAATGCTGTAGGATCCTGCCTTCCCATGATTGGTTACAGATCAGACTGTTGTAATCCATAGGGTTTTCACTGGTTGATTTTTGGAAATAGATAACCAGGCCTTTCTTCCCAGTTCATGTCAGTCTGGAAGTTCCGCTGCATCATAGCAAAACAGAAGCCCCCAGTGACAGATGAATGGTGGCTACACATGAAGGACATTGGCTGGGAATCGAACCCAGGTCTACCTCATGGAAGGCGAGAATTCCACCACTGATCCACCACAGACCCCATGTCAAGAAATAGCTGATTTTAAAGTTTCAGTTTTAAAAAATGTCATTTTCATTCATAAAAAATTATTTAAGGAAATCATATCGAATTACATAATTTAAAGTTGATATTAAAGCCCATATGCATGATCACTGATGTCTTAGTTATCTAGTGCTGCTATAACAGAAATACAACAAGTGGATGGTTTTAACAAAGAGAAGTTTATTTCCTCACAGTTAAAGTAGGCTAAAAGTCCAAATTCAGGGCATCAGCTCCAAGGGAAGGCTTTTTCTCTGTCTGCCTTCTTCTTTTCAGTGTTCCCCTGGACTGGGAGCTTCTCTGCGCAGGGACCCCGGTCCAAAGGACGCGCTCTGCTCCCGGCACTGCTTTCTTGATGGTACGAGGTCCCCCATCTCACTGCTCACTTCTGTCTTTTATATCTCAAGAGATTGCCTCAGGACACAATCCAGTCTTGTAGATCAGGTCCTGCCTTACTAACACAACTGCCACCCATCCTCCCTCGTTAACATCATAGAGGCAGGTTTAGAATATACAGGAAAATCACATGGTACCAGGAATATGGCCTAGCCAGATTGATACATTTTTGGGGGGACATAATTTAAACCGTGACAACTGATTACACCGGACATTTTGCTGTCAATTGGGAGGAAAAGAAGAAAGAGAAGAAGGAAGGAAGGAAGAAAGAAAGAATTAATTCTGGGAATGACATCATCCTGGATTTGAATCCTGAATTCACCCCTTTCAGCATGTGAAAGCTTTTCTATTTTCCATAAACTCTCTGAGCATCAGTTTCCTCAACTCTTAAAATTGGAATGGTGTGCCTACCTCATAGCTGTAAATTCCCTAGTATGATGTATGTAAAATATACAGTATAATTATTGGATTTAAAACAAAAAAGTATTTTCATGCCTGCTAACCCAACATTCCTTCTGTAGCCCAAGGATCAGGTAGTAATTTTGACTTTCAAGTGTTATTGTTTAAAAAATACATTTTGTATAGATAGTGATTCCCCTGATGAATCTGAGCAAGGTAAAGTACAAACTTTCTGCAAATAATCCACCATTCTAAATGCCATTAAGAACATTCCTGATTCATGGGAGGAAGTAAAAATATCAACATTAAGAGGAGTTTGGAAGAAGTTGATTCCAACCCTCACGGATGACTTTGAGGGGTTCAAGACTTCAGTGGAGGAAGTAACTGCAGATGTGGTGGAAATAGCAAGAGAACTAGAACTAGAAGTGGAGCCTGAAGATGTGACTGAATTGCTGCAATCTCATTATAAAACTTTAACAGATAAGGAGTTGTTTCTTACGGATGAGCAAAGAAAGTGGTTTATTGAGATGGAATCTACTCCTGTGAAGATGCTGTGAACACTGTTGAAATGACAGCAAAGGATTTCTAATATTACACAAATTTAGTTGATAAAGCAATGGCAGTGTCTGAGAGGATTGCACCAAATTTTGAAAGAAGTTCTACTGTGGGTAAAATGCTATCGATAGCATTGCATGCTACAAAGATATCTTTCATGAAAGGAAGAGTCAATAGATGAGACCAACTTCATTGTTGTTTTATTTTAAGAAACTGCCACAGCCACTCCAACCTTCAACAAGCGCAGCCCTGATCAGTCAGCAGCCATCAAAATCTAGGCAAGACCCTCCAGCAGCAAAAGATTACAACTAGCTGAAGGCTCAGATGACGGTCAGCATTTTTTAGCAATAAAGTATCTTCTTTAATTAAGATAGGTACATTGTCTTTTTAGATATAATGTTATTGCACACTTAATAGACTACAGTATAGTGTCTACATAACTTTTATATGCACTGGGAAACCAAAAACTTCGTGTGACTCTCTTTATTGTGATATTTGCTTTATTATGGTGGTCTTGAACTGAAGCTGCAATATCTCCGAGGTATGCCTGTAAATCTATACTGCCAGTGACAAACTCCAAAATATTTGACAAGTGAAACCTCTTTTGTGCCCTATGGAACAAGTGGTAACTTTGAGACTAAAATCCTTGCATACATCTTGTCATGGTTTGAATTACGTCCCCCAAAAAATGTGTCTATCAGTTTGGCTGGGCCATGATTCCTGGTATTGAGTGGTTTTCCTATATGTTGTAAATCCTGCCTCTATAATGTTAATGAGGGAGGATAGGCGGCAGTTGTGTTAGTAAGGCAGGACTCAGTCTACAAGATTGGATCCTATCCTGAGACAATGTCTTGAGGTATAAAAGACAGAAGTGAGCAGAGAGACTGGGGGACCTCATACCATCAAGAAAGCAGTGCCAGGAGCAGTGCGCGTCCTTTGGACAGGGGTCCCTGCGCTGAGAAGCTCCTAGTTGGGGGGAACTCTGATGAGAAGGCCGACAGAGAGAAAAAGCCTTCCCCTGGAGGTGATGTCCTGAATTTGGACTTTTAGCCTACTTTAACTGTGGGGAAATAAACTTCTCTTCGTTAAAACCATCCACTTGTGGTGTTGCTGTTATAGCAGCACTAGATGACTAAGACACCTCTACTGACCAATGTTGATGTTTTTAAATTTCTACTAACAAATATTTATGTCTTCAATTTCCACGTTTCATCATTTGTTGTAATCTGGGCGGCAAGTCCTGGAAGTCCTTGTTGAAATGCAAATATGTTGTGCTTGTTAAATGCAGTTTCCAGTCTATAATCCAAAGTTTTATTCCTAGGTTCATTTTCCTACATTTCTCACCTGGAAAATGATGAAATTGACCAAGAAAAGTGCTCAGATTAATTCTGCTTTAGAATGCTATGGTGACGATGTTTATCCAGTTAAAAGGGAAAAGAAGAACCACAGCAGAAGGAAACACACTGATTTTACCAAGATATTTAAAGAAGAAGAGAAGCCTGAGTGCTTTCCTGGTGAGTGGGATGCAAGTGGTAATAAAAAAAATAATGATGCAAATTTCACCTGTTTAATCAATTCGAAAAATGCTTGGGAATCATTGAATACTTGGTACCTCTTTCCTCTCCACTCTTGCTTGGAATTCTGGAATCTCTCCATGTTTCTTTAAGTAAACACTTATCTGTAAAGTATGAGAAAAAAATTCAAATTAACAAAATAAACGATTTATATTTGGCTAGAATAAAAACATTTTAGAAGATGATTTCACTGCTTCATTTGTGAATATATATGAAATGTAGATGATTAAAGAATTAATTTTTCTGAAAAAGGCATTCTCTCTATATTTCTCTTGAAAGTACCATTTCATTTAAAAAAAAATGACAACTCTGCCCTCACTTCTTTTTGAAAGTAACATATTTGTATGCATATACTGACATCTGGTGGATATTTAGTTTTTGGTCTGTGGATATTCAGTTTATTAATCTCATATAAACTGAAGGAAAGTAAGTAAAATGTACCACAATAAGAACAAAGTTTTATTTATGAAGACCCTAATAAAGGCTACTGTTGCTTTTATTTTTTTGAGAATCCAAATATAGAGAAATGTAAATAATCTTGTTAGACTCTATGTTGATTTATTCTGAAGTGTGTTTTCAGCCTGCAGGGTGTGTGGAAGGAGAACATATCTAATCCCTCAGACCCTAGTGTCTCACACAATGATTTTCACATTGGAGATGCCTAGTGTTGGTGGTTTTTACACAAATTGTACCCTAAATCTCAGGATACCGATAACTGTTACAGGGTCGAAACATCTTTACACAAAAGAACTGATTGAAAAAAATGCGGAAGTTACATGTCTGTTGTTGATTTGTGACGCTGAGTCGTTCTGACTCATAGTGACCCTATAGGACAGATTAGAACTGACCTATAGGGTCTCCAAGGCTGTAATCTTTAGACCAGCAGATCACCAGGTCTTTTTTACCACAAAGCCACTGGTGGGTTTGAACTGCCAACCTTTTCATTAGCAGCCAAGCATTTAACCATTGCACCACCAGGGGTCCTTGTTACATCTTTAGCAGCATTTTATTAAATTGAGGATCCCCGGTGGCGCGGTGGTTAAGCATTCTGCTGCTAACAGAAAGGTTGGCTGTTCGAATCCACCAACCCTCCTCCGCAGGAGAAAGATGTGGCGGTCTGCTTCCATAAAGATTTATAGCCTTGGGAACCCTGTGTGGCTGTTCTACTCTGTCCTATAGGGTCACTAGGAGTCGGAATCGACTCCACGGCATTGGGTTTGGTTTATGAAATTAAGAACACCTTTCAAGGAGGGGAGAAAATTTGTCATGGAGATTCACTAAAGCATAATATTGCAAAACAAAGGGTGCCTCTTTTTTAGTTTGAAGAAGTACACTACATAAAACTAAAGAGTTCATTTTTGAAGGCTAGTTCTGCTGCATGAAGATTTCAAGCAGGCCCAAAACCTCAACAAGTAGCTACTTTATGCAATATGCTTTAAAATAGTGTCTAACTCAGTTTTAGAACTGTGGAGCAGCAAGGATCTATTAGACTCAAGAATGGATGTTAAACTCAGAAGACAGGGTTTAATTACATCCTTTTTTGATAATAATAAACCAAAGGAAAAAAAAAAGTTGCCACAGAATAGATTTTGAATCTTAGCAACCCTATAGGACAGAGTACAACTGTCTTACAGGCTTTTCAAGGCTGTAATCTTCACAGAATCAGAAGCAGCTGGTGGGTTCAAACTGCCAAACTTTTTGTTAATAGACAACCATTTAACCACTGTGCCACCAGGGCTCCTATGATAATAATAATAAAATAATAGAGACACTTAAATGCTAACTGACCCCTCCCCATCCTATAGAGAAATAACTGAAGTCCTAGCCTCTCCAAGGAGTCGCTAGGTGGTGCAAATGGTGAACACGCTTATCCTCTAACTCAGAGATCGAAGTTCATCTCCACCCAGAAATGCCTCGGAAGAAAGGTCAAGTATCTACTTCTGAAAAATCAGTCATTGAAAACCCTATGGAGCATAGTTCTGCTCTGACATACATGAGTCACCATGAGTCAGAATTGACCTGCTGGCAACTAGTACTGGTACTGGTATCATCTCTCACTCCCCGAGGGATGATGAGACCCTGGACCTTCCAGTTTATCCACATCAGCATCATTTTCTATCTTGTGTGCTGGTCACATTGCTTGTTTGTAAGTTCTGAAGAAAAATATCCTCAAATTCAAGTCTTAATTCCTGCCTGTTTTCAAATATGAACTGATAATTTGCCCTGATCTATTTCCCACATTTGACATTGATTATTATATATACTAAATTCACCAGGCCCAAGATTCATCCCGGTTGAAAATATAAGCAAATTAAAGAAACATTATTGTAAACACACTTATGGGTTATATCTCAACTTCATCCTCTCTAGGAATAAGGGGTTATGTCAATACAATAATCGTATGTTCTTAAATATCTCTTTCCCAAATACCAGTGCAGATTAATTTCTTACTCTTTAAAAGGCACTTAAAAATTATTTTCTTATTCTTCATCCAATTTGCTTTTGAATATTTTGAACAAATCTCTCTGTTTTCTTCTTTGTCTTTCTGTCTTCCTTCTTATACCTATCTCTGTCCATCTTTGATTTTACCCCAATTCTTCCATTTTCCCATGCTGCTCTGTGTGGCAGGCAGTGAGACCAAGAAAGATACAGTAGTCATAGGTGCAATTTCAAAATAATTTATTTCAGAATGGAAAATTGTCATAAAGTTTATCTAGTTCTACTTTATTATTTTATATATTGATGAAGAAATTAGACGCATAAAAATCAAGTAATTTTTCCCAAGTCATTAGGTCATTGTCCACAGAACTGGATATTTTTCACCTAATTTATTTGTTCTACAATCTTCCCATTTTCTACCCTAATTTCCCAGTCAGTCTAGGCTAGTACAGCTATAATCTAACCATTTTTTTAATACTTTGGAAAAATATTTTCATTCACAATCCAATGTAAGATTTGTTGTTGTCATGATGGATTCTTATTTTCTGGAATGTGAATTTGAATTGTCTTTCATATTAATTTGCTTGATCTTAAATTTTGCATTCATTGAATCAAATTATTTCTAAGTGTGGAAATGAGATAAGTATTTGAGTGAGGCCTTACCATTTTTAATTTTTATTTTTGCATATTTTCCCAAAAGAAGATTATTTTCTTTCTCTGCTTTGTAATTCTGCAAATAGATTTAGGGGGTTAAAGGAATCGTGAAATGGATGGGAAGCAGACAAGATATTTAAATCTTTACAATTTTCTTAACTTGTTTGTTGCAGTGATAACACAGTTCCCAAAAGCTTAGACTCTGTATCTTCTTCAGTTATTAAATCCTGGAGTCCTTTTGTTTAAAAATTTTAACCTAAATTTTTACCTTTCTTTTACAGCTTGTCTTCTCATTTATTCTGCCATCTTGGTACTGAGCATTTGCTAGGCTGAGTGCTAGGACCTGGCAGAAGAAAAGAAAAGGGAACAATCTTTGCTCATAAGAAACACACTCTAGTTTGGAAGGTTTTTGCTTCCTTGAAATTGTCCACTGTCTCAGCTTTCCTAATGCAGAACACTCTTCATTAGTTTTTGCCTTTCTGAGACTTCCTTGTCTCTCTCCTTCTCAAGAATCTCTGTCCTAAAGTTTGTGTTCCTTGCACGCCACTTTCTTTTTCCTTATACTACCTTTGGGTGATTTCATTGACTTTCATTGTTTCAACTACTAATTAAATGTATCTTTCTTCCAAATGTATTGTCCTTCTGACCTCTCTTTACAGTCTTTTGTTGCTATGTTGTTGTTAGGTGCCATCAATTCAGTTCTGACTCATAGTGACCCTATATGCAACAGAATGAAACATGCATGATGTCCTTCTTCAGGGACTGGTCCCTCCTGATAATCTGCCTAAAGGAGCATTCTGGCTGTACTTCTTCCAAGACAGACTTGTTCATTCATTTGTCAGTCCATGGTATAGTCAATATTCTTCGCCAACACCATAATTTAAAGGCATCAATTCTTCGTTGGTCTTCTTTATTAACTGCCTAGATTTCGTATGCATATGAGGTGATTGAAAACACCATGCATGACTTGGGACAGGAACAACTGAGTCCTTAAAGTGACATCTTTGCTTTTTAACACTTTAAAGAGGTCTTTTGCAGCAGATTTGTCCAATGTGATGGGTCCTTTGATTTCTTTATTGCTGCTTTCATGGGTGTTGATTGTGGATCTAAGTAGAATGGAGTCTTTGACAGCTTCAATATCTCCATTTATCATAATGTTGCTTATTTGTCCAGTTGTGAGGATTTTTGTTTTCTTTATGTTGAGGTGTAATACATACTGAAGGCTGTGGTCTTTGATCTTCATCAGTAAGTGCTTCAAGTCCTCTTCGCTTTCAGCAAGCAAGGTCGTGCCATCTGCATGTCGCAGGTTATTAATGGGTCTTCCTCCAATCCTGATGACATATTCTTCTTCATATAGTCCAGCTTCTCAAATTATATGCTCAGCATACAGATTGAAAAAGTATGGTGCAAGTATGGCACCCTGATTCACATCTTTCTTGACTTTAAATCACACAGTATCCCCTTGTTCTGTTTGAACAACTGCCTGTTCACCTATGTACAGTTCCTCATGAGCACAAGTAACTGTTCTGGAATTTCCGTTCTTCAAAATGTTATCCATAATTTCTTATGATCCACACAGTCAAATGCCTTTGCATAGTCAATAAAACACAGGTAAACATCTTTCTCATGTTCTCCGATTTCAGCCAGGATCCATATGACATCTGCAGTGATATCCCTGGTTCCACATCCTCTTCTGTGAATTATCAACATCCTATGGCATAAGGGCTCATCTACTGGGTTTATTTGAGGAAGAGCTTGTAAGAATGATCATCGGTGTTCTATGCGGAATAATAATACCGAAACAAAAAAAGTAATGATGGACTTTTCCTTCATTGACCACTGTTAATCCATTAGTAACTTAATTCCTCTAACAAGTAACTGGTTCAAAATATATAAGGCTGTCATTTTTAACACTGCTCATCAGATTCAATCATTGTCAAAAGTTGTTAATCATAGTCAAATGAGGACATTTTCAGAACAAATGATAAGAACTTTTTAACCTCATATTTGTCATAACCTTAAAATCACATGCAAAAGAGTATAACTTACAGCTAATTTTCAGTCATTGGTAACTTTAAGTAACCATGGAGATTCTGAAAGTAAATTTTGGATACATAGCTCTACATTTTTATTTTTTTTTAATGGTTTGTGTTTTAAGAAATAAGACTCATTTACAGAGAGAAAAGTACAGAAATGAGAGACTTGAGATCTGGGTTTTACTCTCTACGTCATGTGTGACTGAGGGCAATTCTTTTAACCCTTCTGAGAGCTCTGTTATCTCATTTGTAAATCAAGTAAATAGTATCTTATCTGCCTGGGAAGACAATCTCAGGAGATTTCCTCCCACTCTGAGATTTGTTACTCTAAATCTTTTATGTAGTTGCAAATGCAAAAAACAAATCAAAACTCAAACCACCAAGACAAAATAAACTCAAACTATTTCTTTATTGTTCCTCTAGTAATTCCTACTTAACTGTGACCCCCACATGTCTGTCAGTTTCTTGTACTGTGGGGGCTTGCATGTTGCCATGATGCTGGAAATAATAAAGATCAGAACAGAAATAAATGAAGTAGAGAATAGAAAAACAATAGAAAGAATCAACAAAACCAAAAGGTAGTTCTTCGAAAGAATCAACGAAATCGACAAACCACTGGCCAGACTGACAAAAGAAAAACAGGACAGCACACAGATAACCCAAATAAGAAATGAAATGGGGGACATTACAACAGACCCAACTGAAATAAAAAGGATTATAACAGAGTATTATGAAAAACTATACTCCAACAAATTTGAAAACCTAGAGGAAATGGATACTAGAAACACACTACCCAAACTACCACAAAGTGATGTTGAAAATCTGAACAGACCCATAACAAGAGAAGAGATTGAAAAGGTAATAAAAAACTCCCCCCCAAAATAAATAAATAAGCCATTTACCATAGGCAAAAACAGCTTAGGGGACACTGAGGTTTGGTTAAGAGTAATGATATAAATTGGGACTGGATAAGGGTAATGGTTTAACAACATAATTAATGTCACTGAACTGTACATGTGAAGATTGCTGAAGTGTCAAATGTTTTATTATGTATATAGTTACTACAATAAAAATAATTTTAAAAATAGGTATAATACCATTTTAGAGAAGATATAATATTGTTTTCTTATTTGAGGAAAGGTAGTCTGAAATAATTCATACAATTTGGAGCATTCCAGATCTAGTAGCTATATTAATGAGGTATATATTGCGGTAGCTTTTTAGAACATTTGCTTATTATTTAAAGATTAGTATCAGCATCAGCGCAATTATTTCTAGGCACATTTTCCCAAAGACAACACTTTAAGTAACCTTTGTATTACTCGGTGTGTGTAAGGCTTCCTCCAGTTATATAGTCTACCAACACCGTACGTTAGAGTGGTCATATGAAGAAAACTTCTCTTAGTCTCTCAAGAGTAGCTCCTTTTTAGAAGACAGGTTAACATTAAAAATGAAACATTTTCATTGTCCTTCATACACAGATTCCTGGAATTCACTTGGTTGAAAGTTTTATGACCAGATTCAGAGCTAATAGGCAGGGCGTGCTTAGATATTGATAATGCCTCATTTAGAGAAGGACTATTTGAATACTCTTACTCGTTTGTGCATGCCGTTATGTCATTATTGTGGCCACCATTTCATTGTTATTGCTGCCAATGCACATGCAGTAATGTGGAATTGTAAATTGAGAAGTTTGGTGAGGTACAAATAAACAGTGGGCAAAGGGGATGTGTGCAGTAGAGATGAATGCCTAAAAGTTCTACTGTTATGCTAAAAATTGGTTCTACTTGTCATGGGATAGGGACACAAATACAGGGGAGGTGGTAAAGTGGGTAAGCCATTTACACTTGGAAGGGGGTTGGATAAATGTCCTATACTTGGAGCCCATGACCAGTTGGATTAGGGAGTCACTGAGGAAAGCAACTCAGCATATTTTACTATAGCAGAATCTGCATATATTTGCATGTTAGAACGGACTGAAAATCTACATCTCTCAGAAACTTTCTTTTCTTAGTCTTTTCCCACAATTCATCTCGGCTTAAGGTTTCTAAATAGCTATTATTGGGATTAAAGTAGTTCTTCTCTAGTCAGTCACCCTTCTCGTGTCCAGCTGTTTCAACAGAATGATCAATTTTGCGTGGAAGCTATGTAATCAAAAGAATCAAATTCCAGTTATTTTTTGGCTCTTTGAAATGCAATGTAGTTAATTTGATCGATTGCAGAAAAATAAACTGTTAACATGATTCCAAAATCCTAATTATCCAAGTTGCTGCAGACTTGGCTATGTCAGCATGAGGTATGAATACCAGTTTCTTTACAGAAAACAAAATGAGCATTTTAACATTGTATTTACAATGAAACAAAAATAGCCTCAATTATCATCTACTATGTATATTATGCTTCAGGTGAGGTCAGTTTAACATAAATTCTAAACTGATTTTCAGTAAACAGCTTCACAGAACAAAAACAAAGCATTCACTATTTTTTAGAGCAGAAGTTATTTTATCACCGATTAAATGTACCTATATATATAAAATTAAAATATAACAATATATATTTACAGGAAAGGGAGGTTATCTAGTTGATACCAAAAATCATATGCCAAACATAGTACTCTGGTTTACATGTGTTATCACCGTAAATCTTCTCAATATCTCTATTATGAAGTAAATTTTTTGTGTGTGTCCTTTAAGTGAAAGTTTACAATTGAAGTCAGTTTTTCATACAAAAATTTATACACGCATTGCTATGTGAGCTGCTCTCCCTATAATGTGACAGCACACTCCTCCTTTCTACCCCGGATTTCCCATGTCCATTCAACCCATCTCCTCACCCTCTCTGCCTTTTCATCTCAACTCCAGACAGGAGTTGCCCACTTAGTCCACTTGAACTAAGAAGCACTCTCTTGATGAGTATCATTCTATATCATATAGTCCAGTCTAATCTTTGTCTGAAGAGTTGGCTTCGGGAATGTTTTCAGTTCTGGGCTAACAGAGAAAATGGGGGCCATGTCTTCCAGAGTCCCTCCAGTCTTAGTCAGACCACTAAGTCTGGCCTTTTCACTAGAATTGGAGTTCTGCACCCCACCTTTCTACTGGTCCATCCAGGACTCTCTGTTGTGTTCCCTGTCACCGTAGTCATTGGTGGTAGCTAGACACTATCTACTTCTTTTGGTCTCAGGCCGATGGAATCTCTGGTTCATGTGGCTCTAATATTTTCCTTGTGTTTTTGTTGTTCCTCATTTTCCTTTGCTCCAGGTGGGTTGGGACAAATTGATGCATCTTAGATGGCTGCTTGTCAGTTTTTAAGACCTCAGATGCCACTCGCCAAAATAGGATGCAGAACATTTTCTTAATAAACTTTGTTATGCCAATTGACCTAGATGTCCCCTGAAAGCATGGTCCCCAGACCCTCGCCCCTACTACTCTGTCCCTCAAAGTGTTTGATTGTATTCAGGAAACTTCTTAGCTTTGGTTTAGTCCAGTTGTGCTGACTTCCCCTGTAAGTGTGTGCTGTCCTTCCCTTCACCTAAGAGAATTCTTATCTACTATGTAGTTAGTGAATAACCCACCCCCTCCCTCCCCCACATCGTAACCATCAAAGAACATTTTCTTCTGTGTTTAAACCTTTTCTTGAGTTCCTATAATAGTGGTCTTATACAATATTAGTCCTTCTGTGACTGACTAAATTCACTCAGCATAACGACCTCCAGCTTCCTCAATGTTATAAGATGTTTCACGGCTTCATTGTAGTTCTTTATTTTTGCGTAGTATTCCATTGTGTAGATATGCCATAATTTATTTATCCATTTGTCCTTTGATGGACACCTAGGTTGTTTCCAAATTTTTGCTATTGTGAACAGTGCTGCAATGAACATGGGTGTGTGTATGTCTATTCATGTGATCACTCTTATTTCTCCAGGGTATATTCCAAGGAGTGGGATAGCTAGACCATATGGTACTTCTATTTCTAGCTTTTTAAGGAATTGCCAAATCAATTTCTAAAGTGATTGTACCATTTTACATTCCCACCAGCAGTGTATAAGTGTCCCAGTCTTTCCACAACCTCTCCAACATTTATTATTTTATGTTTTTTTGGATTAATGCTAGCCTTATTGGGGTGAGATGGTATCTCATTTTACTCTTGATTTGCATTTCTCTAATGGCTAACGATCATGAGCATTTCCTCATGTATTTGGTAGCCACCTGAATGTCTTCTTTGGTGAAGTGCCTGTTCATATACTTTGACCATTTTTTAATTGGATTATTTGTCTTTTTGTTTTGAGGTTTTGCGGTATCTTATAGATTTTAGAGATTAGATGCTGATTGGATTTGTCGTAGCCAAAAACATTTCCCAGTCTGTAGAATGTCTTTTTACTCTTTTGGTGAAGTCTGTTGATGAGCATAAGTGTTTGATTTTTAGGAGCTCCCAGTTATCTAGTTTCTCTTCTGGTGTTTGTGCATTGTTACTTATGGTTCATATTCTGTTTATGCCATGCATTAGGGCTGCTAGCATTGTCCCTATTTTTTCTTCCTTAATCTTTATTGTTTTAGATTTTATATTTAAGTCTTTGATCCATTTTGAGTTAGTTTTTGTGCATGGTGTAAAGTATGGGTCTTGTTTCATTTTTTTGCCAATGGATATCCAGTTATGCCAGCACCATTAGTTAAAGAGACTGTCTTTTCCCTAATTAATGGACTTTGGGCCTTTGTCACATATAAGCTGCTTGTAGGTGGATGAATTTACATCTGGATTCTCAATTCTTTTCCATTGGTCTATGTATCTATTGTTGTACCAGTGCTAGGCTGTTTTGACTACTGTGGCGGTATAATAGATTCTAAAATCAGGTAGTCTGAGGCCTCCCACTTTGTTCTTCTTCTTCAGTAAAACTTATCCAGGCCCTCTTATTATGAAGTAAAATTTTAGATGATGAAGCTGTGTCTCAGAATCACAAAAGTGGTTGATTTTTTATATAAGGGGGAGAAAAACATAAGATTATGTCATGCTTTCTTTTAGAAAGTTTTATTTCCTATATGTGCCAAATATACATACATGTTTATAAAGAATTTGGGAAAAAGTACTTGTTTTTTTAGTCTTGACATTTCAGAAAGTTAGTAACTGGGTGGAGCTATCCTAAGAAAAGGAAACTTCCTAGGACATCAGAAAACAGAGAATAAACTGGACTCTATGGAATCTGTTAGCTAATCTCGGATACATACAGGAGATTAAAACTCTAAAGTCTACTAATCTAAAAATACCTGATACTAGAAAATCTTGTTTGAATTCATCAACCAACATTCCATGCCATTGTTGTACCATGTTAATAATCTGGCTCTTCAAAATGGTAGCTGCAGCATGTACGTTCCCAAAGCTTAATCTATTTACTAAGGTATTTTTTAAAAATAATTTGGAGATTTTAGCAATTTTTTTGACCTTCTTCTCCTGCATGCCCATGATACCACAAAACAGATTATATTCTCAAACAAGCACATTACATTACCTTCCTAACTTTTTAGATCATGGGTAATTGCATCACCACTTACACAGCCATTTAAGCTAAAAAACTGGGAATTGGACTTAACCACTCCCTTTTCCATTCCTTCATTCATTTGATTATCTAATTCTCCAATTAGTCTTTCAGAATACTTGACAAATCCATTTTCTTGTCTGTTGCCCCTCCCCCCCCAAACTTGCTGGTGTTAATGATGCCCATTCATCACTGCCCTAGGATCAAATATCTTCCATGTCTTGTACATACTTGCATTGTAGTTGAGCCTTAAGCACAAACCTGATGATGCCTCTTCACTAAAAATACAAACAACAACAACAACAAAATCAGGAAAGCTCAGAGGTCAGTTGAAAATCCCCAGGCCCAGAGGCCAAGGCTGAAGGAGCCTCTGAGGGATCAGACAGAAAAGTCAAAGCTCCTGAGGGTTATTTTGAAGGATCAGAATATAATGGAATTTGTCTACTGGTTTGTGGACTTGTTTGGGGCCAGAGCTCCTTTCATCCCTTTCAATATCCCCATATTGTGATAGAAGTATCTAACCTATGCCTGTCCCACAATTGCAATTTGGAAGCAGATAGCTTGTTTTCTAGATTTCACAGGTCCATAAATATAGAGAAGAATTTTGCCCCAGTGTGGACCATACCCAGAGTCTTATCCATTTCTGATTTAAATGATTTCAAAAATAAAATCTGGGATTTTTCAGGTTGATCGTATTTAGATGAGATTTTGAACTTAGACTTAATGCTAGAATACGTTAACATTTTTAGAGATGTTGGGATGGGGTCAGTGCATTTTGCCTGTAGAAAGCTTATGAATTTTGGTAGGCCAAGGAGTGAACTGATATCAGCTGACTTTTTTTTTTTTTAAATATTTTATTGTACTTCAGGTGAAGGCTTACAGAACATATAGTTTCCCATGTAACAGTAACACACATGCTGTTTTATGACATTGGTTAACAACCCCACAACATTTTAACCCTCTAAATTCT
>NW_004443949.1:29941090-29961479 GCF_000243295.1 Trichechus manatus latirostris
TTCCTTTGCCCATTTTTTAATAGGATTGTTTGTCTTTTTGTTGTAGAGGTGTTGGATTTTCTTGTAGATTATGGAGATTAGACCTTTGTCTGATATCAGCTGACTTTTGTCTCCCAAAAGAATGAGTTCAAATCCTAATCCCTAGCATTTGTGAATGTGACTATATTTGGAAATAGAGTCTTTGCAGATGAAATTAGTTTTTTTGAGGTCATACTGGAGTAGGCTTGGCCCTAACCCAATATGATTGATGTTCTTATAAAAAAAGGAGAAGGGATATCAAGAGAGACACATAGGGAAAGTAGTCATGTGAAGATGGAGGCAGAGTAATACTACCACAAGTGAAGAGATGCCTGGGGCTACCAGAAGCTGAAAGAGATAAAGACCTTTCCCTAGAGCCTTCAGAGAAAGTTTGCCTGCCAATACCCGGAATTCATACCTCTACTCTAGCCTCCAGAACTGTGATAGAATATATTTCTGTTATATTAAGCCACCCAGTGTGTTTTGCTTTGTTAAGGCAGTCTTTAGAAGCTAATATACCTCTATGAAAGAAAAAAAAAATAAAACAAACCCATTGCAATCGAGTTGATTCCAATTCATAGCAACCCTATAAGACAGAGTAGAACTGCCGCATAGGGTTTCTAGTGAGAGGCTGGTGGATTAGAACTGATAACTTTTGATTAGCAGTTGGACACTTAATGACTGCACAACCAGGGCTCCAATATACATCTATACTATGTACCAAGTACTTTTCTAGATGCAAGGAATACAGCAATAAATGATGTGATAGCTAAGATTGTGTGTCAATTTGGCTGGGCTATGATTCTCAGTGGTTTGGCAGTCGTATGATGTTGTGATCACTTCCATGATGAGATTTGATATAATGTAATCACCCCCATGGGGGTATCTGTTGTGAGTAGCCAATCAATTGAAAGGGAGTTTCCTTGGGCATGTGGCTTGCATTGATATAAGTGGACATTCTGGCAAGGCTCCTAGGCTTTTGCTCACTCTGGATTCTGCAGGTGGTTCATCCTATATCCTGTTCTTGGGACTTCAGCTAGCAACTTACCTGCAGTCTTGTCTGCCTATCTTGGGATTCATTAATCTTCACAGCCTGTGAGCAACAGCCCTGCTCTCTGACCTGCCGATTTTGGGTTCATCAGCCCCTGCTACTACGTGAGTCAGGAGAAGCCTCTATCCTTACCCACAGACTTGAAACATTCTATTCTCTACAACCATGTGAGCAATTTCCTTAATATAAATTTCTCTACATTTTGTTAATACATTTTACTGGTTTTGCTTCTCTAGAGAACCCAGCCTAAGACATTTGGTACTGAGAGTGGTTCTACAGAAACAAAATTGTAAGGATGAGTTTTCTAAATAGGTTTTCAAGTCTGGTTAGTCTTAAAGATGTTGATGACTCTTCTTCCAGTAGTAAAGAGGGTACGCCTAATTCATGGTGTGAGGTGGCAAAACAAATACAAAAAAATACAAATACAAATATCACCACCAGTAGATAAGGTATTGGTGAAAGGCAAGGCTCTGGGTGATGGCATGTGTGATACCTTTCTACAATTTTGTCAAGACGAAAAATATAAGGAAGCTGGTTATTTGGTCCTACTATCGTAGAGAAACTGGTGAAAGAAAGAGATGAGCTCAGGGCTTCAGAGTCAAAGCTCAAGTGTTGCATAAACAACCTCAAAGTTTCCACTTTTGCCTTGAAAGATTTCTTGTAGTAACAGAGCTGATATTGCCGAAAGCCAAACCCAGAGTCTTACAGTAAGAGTGGCTTAATTACAACACCAACTCAATTGCCAACCTCGAGAGGCATCTGAAGTTAAAATGAGGGCATTGATTGGGAACAAATGGGATCCTGAAACTTGGATGGGGACATACAGGCAGATAATCAGGAAGCTGGAGACACTGAGCCCCTAAATTCAGTGAATCACTCCTGCCAACAGAACCACCCCTGTCCCTCCCATCTGAAGAGATTACTTCATGTTTGTCTGCTAAACCACCTTCCTCAGTAAAGCCACTGGCCCTTCCAATGCCATCTAATGAGATTAACCCAGCTTCATCTGAAGAACCTTTGTCTGAGTCACTGCCTGAGGCATCTCCTAAGGCAGATGCTTTACAAGACAATGCTAAATGTTCTCAAAATGCTTCCCCACTGATTTTGGCTTCTAGACTTATAACTAGACTTAAGTTCCAGAGAGCCCCAAAAGGTGAAGTACAAAGTGTGACCCTACAAAGTGTACAAAGTGTACGCTACACTCCAAAAGAACTGCTTGACTTTTCTAATATGTACAAACAGAAACCTGGGGAATATATGTGGGAATGCCTATTAAGAGTACGGGATAATGGTGCAAGGAACATAAAGATGAATCAGTCTGAGTTTATTAATATGGGCCCCTAAGCACAGATTCTTCATTAAATGTTTCAGCTAGAGAAGTTAGGAAAGGATCTAATAGTTTATTTCATTGGGTCACTGAAGCATGGATTATGAGGTGGCCTCCACTATATCAAGTTGAAGTAGCAGACCTGCCTTGGTATGCCATAGAAGAAGGTATCCAAAGGCTTAGGGAAATTGGCATGCTAGAGTGGATTTATCAGGTTAGACCTGCAGACCCATACATGGAGTTCCCAGAAGACACAACTTTTACCACAATTGTGAGGAACAAATTTGTGAAGGGAGCCTCAGCATCCTTGAAGACTGCTGTGATTGCTATTTTACGTAAGTCGAATTTGACAGTGGTAACTGCACTAACTGAATAGAGACACCTAACTACAGTGGGAATGATTAGACCCTGTAGTCGTAGGGGCCAAGTGGTGGCACTCAATTGACAATGACAAGGTGGGTGTGGTTACCATAGTAAACAGTGGAGTCAAAGCAGTAATCAGAATTGTCTGACTCATATGAACTTATGGCATTGACTATTTAGTTATGGTTTCCCTAGGAGTGAAATAGATAGGAAATCTACTAAATATTTACTTGACCTGTAGGAGTGGGTGAATTCAAATCATCAGATACAGAGTCATGGTCCCTTAATCAATTCCCAGACTTAAGCAAGTTGAAAGACCCACAACACTTTGAATGAAGGGGAGGCTGAATCCCCTTGAGAAAGGACTCCAATACACTGCCAAAAACTTAAACTGTTAATTTTCTCCCAGCCTTCCCTAAAGGGATCTACAGCCTTTTACAAGAGTGACTGTTCATTGGAGAAAAGGAAATAATCGAACTTTTCAGGGATTACTGGATACTGGCTCTGAACTGACACTAATTCCAGAAGACCCAAAATGTCACTGTGGCCTACCAGTCAGAGTGGGGGCATATAGAGGTCAGGTTATTAATGGAGTCTTAGCTCATGTCCATCTCACAGTAGGTCCATTGGGTCCCTGAACCCATCCTGTAGTGATTTCCCAAGTTCAGGAATGCATAATTGGAATAAATATACTCATCAACTGGCAGAACCCCCATACTGAATCCCTGAAAAATGGAGAAAGTGCTATTATGGTGGGAAAAGCCAAGTGGAAGCCATTAGAATGGCTCCTGCTTAGGAAAATAGTAAACAAAAAGCAATATCACATTCCTGGTGGGATTGTGGAGATTACTATCACCATCAAGGACTTGAAGGATGCAGGGGTGGTGATTCCCACCACATCCCCATTCAACTCGTCTATCTGGCCTTGCAAAAAACAGATGGATCTTAGAGAATGACAGTGGATTATTGAAAACTTAACCAGGTGATGACTCCAATTGCAACTGGTGTTCCAGATGTAGTTTCATTGCTTGAGAAAATTAATACATCTCCCGGTACCTGGTATGCAACTATTGGTCTGGCTAATCCCTTTTTCTCCATATCTGTTTCAAAGGACCACCAGAAGTGGTTTGTAAGGCCAGCAATACACCTTCACTTGCCTACCTCAGAGCTACATCAGCTCTACCTCAGTATGTCATAATTTAGTCTGCAGGGACTTTGATTGTCTTTCCCTTCCACAAGACATTAAACTGGTCTATCACGTTGATGACGTTATGCTGATTTTCCCTAGTAAGGAAGAAGTGTCAATGATTCTGGACTTATTGGTAAAATATTTGTGTGCTAGAGGGTGGGAAATTAATCCTACTGAGGCCTTCCACCTCAGTGAAATTTCTAGGAGTCCAGTAGTATGGGGAATGTCAAGATATTCCTTCTAAAGTAAAGTTATTGTATCTGGCTCCTCCCACAGCTAAAAAGGAGGCACAATACCTATTGGTCCTCTTTGGATTTTGGAGGCAACATATCCTCATTTGGGTGTGCTACCCCAGCTTATTTATCAAATGACTCAAAAAGCTGCTAGTTTTGAGTGGGGTGCAGAACAAGAGAAGTCTCTGCAACAGTTTCAGGCTGCCATACAAGCCACTCTGCCCCTTGGGCCATATGATCTAACTGATCCAATGGTGCTTGAAGTGTTAGTAACAGATATACATGCTATTTGGAGCCTTTGGCAGGTCCCTGTTGGTGAATCACAACGCAGACCCATAGGATTTTGGAGCAAAGCGCTGCCGTCCTCTGCAGATAACTATTCTCCTTTTGAGAAACAGCTTTTCACTTGTTACTGGGCCTCAGTAGAGACTGAACACTTAACCATGGGCCATGAATTCACCATGCAGCCTGAGCTATCCGTCATGAACTGGGTGTTGTCTGACTCTCAGAGTCACAAATTCAAACGTGCACAGCACCACTCCATCATTAAATGAAAGTGGTATATACGAGATGAGGCCCAAGCAAGACCTAAAGGTACAAGTAAGTTGCATGAGGAAGTGGCCCATATGTCCATGGTCTCCACTCCTGTCACATTACCTTCCATCTCCCAGGCTACACCTATGGCCTCATGGGCGTTCCTTATGAACAGTTGACCGAGAAAGAGAAAACTCATGCCTGATTTATGGATGGTTCTTAGTGATATGCAGACACCACTCGAAAATGGACAGCAGTAGCACTACAACCCCTTTCTTGGACCTCCATGAAGGATAGTAGTGAAGAGAAATCTTCCCAACTGGCAGAACTTTGAGCAGTGCACCTGGCTGTTTACTTTGCTTGGAAGGAGGAATGGCCATATGTGCAATTGTATACTGATCCATCAGTTTTGGCCAATGATTTGGCTGTATGGTCAAAGAATTGGAAGGAATATGATTGGAAAATTGGAGACAAGAAGGTATGGGCAAGATGTATGTGGAAAGACCTCTTTGAATGGGTCAAAGAAGTGAAAATATTTGTGTCTCAAATGCTCACTAAAGGGTGACCACAGCAGAGGAGGATTTTAACATTCACTTAAATAAGATAACATATTCTGTGGAAACCAGTCATCCTCTTTCCCCAGCTACTTCCATCCTTGCACAATGAGCTCATGAACAAAATGGCCATGGTGGCAGTGATGGAGGTTATGCATGGGATCAGCAACATGGACTTCCAGTCACCAAGGCTGACTTGGCTACAGCCTCTGCTGAGTGCTGAATTTGCCAGCAGCAGAGACAAACACTGAGCCCCTGACATGGCACCATCCTTCGAGGTGATCAGCCAGCAACCTGGTGGCAAGTTGATTACATTGGATGACTTCCTTCATGGAAAGGGCAGTGTTTTGTTCTTAGTGGAATAAACCCTTACTTTGGATATGGATTTGCCTTCCCTGCATGCAATTCTTCTGACAAAACCACCATCCACGTACTCACAGAATGCTTTATCCACAGTCATGGTATTCCACACAGCATCACCTCAGATCAAGGGACTCACTTCATAGCAAATGAAGTTTGGCAATGGGCCCACGCTTATGGAATTTACTGGTCTTACCATGTTCCCCAACGTACTGAAGCAGCTGGCTTGATGAAACGGGTTTCTAAAGATACAGTTACGGTGCCAGCTAGGTGGCAATACCTTGCAGGATTGGGGCAGTGTTCTCCAGGTGACTGTACATGCTCTAAACCAGCATCCAATATATGGTGTTGTTTCTTCCATAGCGAGGATTTATGGGTCCAGGAATCAAGGGGTTGAAATGGGAGTGACACCACTCACTATTACCTTTAGTGATCCTCTTGCAAGATTTTTACTTCCAGTCCCAGCTACCTTATGCTCTGCTGGTTTAGAGGTGTTAGTTCCAAAGAGAGAAATGCTTCCGCCTGGAGACACTTCGCTAACTTCATTGAGCTGGAAGCTAATAACGTCACGAGGCGACTTTGGGCTCCTGATGCCTCTGGATCAGCAGGCAAAGAAAAGAGTTACCACACTGGCTGGTGTGATTCATCATGATTACCAAGAGGAAATCAGATTGATATTACATAATGGAGGTAAAGAAGTGTTTGTCTGGAATGCAAGAGACCCTTAGGGCATCTGTTAGTACTACCATGCCTTGTGATTAAAGTCGATGGAAAACTACAGCAACCCAATTATGACATGGCTACTAATGACCCAGGAATGAAGGTTTGGGTCACTCCACCAGGCAAAGAGGTGCTTGCTGAGGGCAAAGGGAAGACGGAATGGGTTGTGGAAGAAGGTAGTTCTAAATACCAGTTACAATCAAATGACCAGTTGCAGAAATGAGGACTGTAATTGTTATGAGTATTTCTGCTTTGTATGTGGCCATCAAATATTTTTGTTTTCTTCACTTATAAAATATAAGATGTAAACAGGGCTAGTGCATTTTTGGTTGTATATGTGTTCATTGTATCATGTTAAGTGCAAGTAGGACTTTCAATTGTCTTTATTCAGAGATTATGTATGGTTTAAGGAGAAGTTACAGGTGCCAAGTTGACAAGGATTTGATTGTGATGGTTAAGATTGTGTGTCAACTTGGCTGGGTCATGATTCTCAGTGATTTGGCAGTCATATGATGTTGTGATCACTCTCATGTTGAGATTTGATATAATGTGATCACTCCCATGAAGGTATCTGCTGTGAGTAGCCGATTAGTTGAAGGGGAGTTTCCTTGGCATGTGGCCTGCATCAAATATAAGCGGACATTCTGTCAAGGTTCATGGGCTTTTGCTAGCTCTGCATCCTGCAGCTGGCTCCTGTTTGTCTGACCTCAGATTCTTGGGACTTGAGCTTGTAATTCATCGATCTTCGCAGCCTGTGTGCAACAGACCTGATCTCTGACCTGCTGATCTTGGGTTCACAAGCCCCTGTGGCTACATGAATCAAGAAAAGTCTCCAACCTGACCCATGGACTTGGACATTCTAGTCTCTACAACCACAAGATCCATTTCCTTGATATAAATCTCTTTCTATATATATTTATATGCCTTACTGGTTTTGCTTCTCTAGAGAACTCAGCCTAAGACAAATGAAGTAGAAAAATGTTCACCAAATACATCCTTTAATTTTATTCCACCAAAGAATGTTCTCTTCAATGGCTATGTAAGGTTCTACATTCCTTTGGCATGTATTTTAAAAGTGTTATGAAAGCCTCTTTCTTCTTTTACTGACAAATTTCTCCTTGAGCTTCTACATTCAGAGAGTATGTTATCAGTCCCTGGAAACCTTTCCTATTCTTCTAGATATAGTTACTATCGTGTAATTTTGTTCATGTTGGTATTTTCTTATGTTAAATATTATATTGTTTGCAATTACTGCTATGTCACTCAATTATTCTTGTTTTAAGTTATTGAAAACTTTGAGTATCTGATGAAATCTACAAACCCTCTCTCCCCAAATCTGAGCATATGCACAAAATCATGACATTTACTATACTTTCAAGGGATTCCAAATTCACCGAAACTCATTAATGTAACCCTAGGTTAGCACCACACCTTACATTTCTTGAGAGCACTGACTATGTTGAATTTCTTTTGAATTGCCATTACATGGCAAATATTACTTGAAGAAATGGAGGAACTTATCATATAAAAGCTACTGGTAATTTAATGCACTAATACAGCATTCTTTTTTGGAACAATAACTCCCACCAAACTCTTCACTTATGTTTTTCTGAAACTATATAAAATTAAATCTAATGATTGAAGCATACTAATAAATATATGAGAGTGACATGAGCATGTGTTTTAAACACACTTTTGGTACATTATTGTTGAGCCCTTGCAGTGCGATGCATTTCTTTTGTGTGACCTTTCCAGCCATGGTCTTGTAACTCCTACTCAAGTGGTTAGGCAGGACTGTGTGATAGGGTAATTGCTACCCACCAAAGGGATTGGTCAGTTTTGCCATCCCGGTGAGTCTGAAATGAGCCACCCCAGAGGTGGGAAAGAGAGGATCCCACCACCACCAAGACAGCCAGGAGAAGTGAGCACATCCTTAGACCTGGGATTTCTGCACTGAGAAGCTCCTGGAACCAGGAGACTGAGAGAGAGAGCTGTAACACTGAAGACAGTGAAAAGTGGCAGCAGAGACCTGGCAGAAGAAACCCAGCAACAGAGACCCGGCAGCAGGAGATGGCATGGTGGGTTTCTGGGCCCATGGAGCAAGAAAGCTGAGTGCCTTTGGGAGAAGCGTGCCTGCGAGCAAGGCTGGGAAGAGGCTGTCCTGATAGAAGAACTGTATCCTAAGTATTCCTGAGCCTGAATTGTAACTGTTACTTCCCTAATAATATTGTTTGTGAGTTCTGTGAGGCCATTGCAATGAATTAGCAAACCCAGAAGAAAAGCAGTGAGTGCTGTAGAAGGGATGGTTGGTGTCAGAATTGGTAAAGATGGCAAAGAGAGGAGGTATGTCTGACCCCTTCCTTGTAGGAATTAGCCTTGGGCTGTTAATCTTGATTCTCTTTCCCCCTTGTGAAGACAGAGGAGGACTGACACTATCCTCACGTAATTTTTACAGCCCTGGTGGCACAATGGTTAAGTGCTCCCTTGCTAACCAAAAGGTCAGTGGTTTGAACCGTGAGAGAAAGATGTGACAGTGTGCTTCTATAAAGATTATATCCCTGGAAACTCCATGGGGCAGTTCATTCTGTCATATAGCAAGAGATGAGTTGGAAGAGACCAGAAGGGCAAAGAGTTTTTTAATAATTTTTGTGCAGAGGTGCATAGTAAGCATTTAATCTCTCTTACGAGTATTTCTATATGTGGCTCATTGTTTTCAGTCAGGTTTGAAAATTTGAAAGGAAAAGGTACGTTCTGAGTGGATGTTGAATGGAGCTTACTTCTCACCTCTATTTTAAGGTGCATAGGTAAATCTGCATTTGGAAGCTTGCATTCCTTCTGTATGAGCTCAGTCTCTTTTGTGAATGACAGCATTTGCAATTTAAGTCCATCTGGAGTACCTCAAGCATTCAATTCATTTATTAACTTATTACCAAGCTTGGCATATGAATCCTCAGACTATCAGTGAGGCAGAAAACGTAAATGGAATTAGATAAACAGACTTTAATAGAACAGTATGTGTATTGGAGATATTGAAAAGAACCTCCTTTTTTTTTTCATTTTTATAAATGTCCTTCTATTTATCTCTTTGATGCCAGATTAGTATAAATTAGCTTTGCCTAAAAGTTGCAGCAGATTTTAAGACCACAGTAGATTTAAAACTTCACGGCAAAGGGTTTAACGGGTAGATTTAAAAAAAAAAAAAAAGAATGAAAAAAATTACTCCTGTGGCCAGAAGAGGGAGATCTTGTAAAAATATTTGGAGCATAAGTTTAAAAGAATTTTGAGATTTTCACTTAGATCAGTAAAAGAAACAAAGTTTCAGAAGTTCATGCTTTCTATAATTAGATCTTTCATTTTGTAAAATACTTCTTGGGAAAATGTGTTACAGAAATGCAGTGTATCCAAACTTTTATATATAAAGTATTATTTCTATTATTAAAATCTTTGTGAATAATAAAAACTTAAATTATTGAAAATAAAACATGAGAACATTATTAACAAATATCATTGTTTTTATTTATTGGGTTTGATTTTAATTTATTTAAATTAATTAATTTAAATTTACATCCTCTATATTATTAAACTATTAAAAAAAAACAAATCTAAAGCTGCCACAATGACATATTAAAAGAACAAATTTGATATATATCTTTTACATATCAGTTAATGCATTTAAGTACTAATTAAATGCATAGTACCCAAACACAGACACACAGACACACAGACACACAGACACACACACACACACACACAGTCCTGTTTGGGCATCTATTTAAGCTACTGCACATGTTTTCTCTCTCTCTCTAACACACACAACAAACACATGTGTATACATATGTAAAACCAAATCCGTTGCCATCGAGTTGATTCCGACTCATAGTGACCCTATGGGACCAAGTAGAACTGCTCCATAGGGTTGCAAAGGTTTCCACATTTTTCTTCCCCAGAGGGGCTGGTGAGTTGGAACCGCTGACTTTTCAGTTAGCAGCCAAGCACTTAATTACTCCTTGTACACACACACAGACACACACACACACACATAATATATTTACATTAATATTTATATTAAATTATCAAAACCATATATCTTTGGCTCTCTTGATAGTTATAAAATATCTTAAAACAATCACAGATGGAGCGTTGATTGAACCACCTGGAGGACTTCATTTGAATTTATAATATGATACGAGGAGAAATTTGCCAACGATTATTATTAATTTTTTCCCACAATCAATTCATACAACCTAGAAATTGGCAATTTTTTGTTTTTAGTCTCTGGTACCACTTAACGATCGTGAAGATGGCACAGGGTAGGGCAATGTTTTGTTGTGTTATACATAAGGGCACTACGAGTCAGAGCCAATTCAACTGCAACTAACAGCAGGAATATTCAGAAATTTCCATAGTTACTACCTAATTGTACACCCCTCTCTTTTGTAAAAGTCCCAGTGTGAAAGAATATTGATATTATCATCAATTAGACGTTCAGTTATTGCCATGTGCATAAAAGAACATTTCACAAGCTTAATGATACATTTCTTTGCCTGAATTAGTAGATCCAGCCCTTACTGACCCTTTCAAAACTAACCTGCTCGATTCCAAATTAGCTCCTGGAACTCCAGAGCAAGTCCAGCAATACTTATTGCCATGATCAGTCTTCTTTATACTCATTCAAACTGAAAAGAGCTGCAAATATTTCTTTGCTTGTGGTGCTGGAATCCTCTGAGTACCTGGCACAGGGATCCGTTTTCAGAAATAGTAAATGGAATACTGATTAGAGTCCAGGTAGTTCTGGAATCTCTCTGGCCATGCGCCCTACCCACCAAATGTCAGTCTTTTCTAATGAGAAGGAATGCATTGAAATCTTCCTAACAGGGCTCCTAGGTGCTGACAATAGACTTTCTTTCAAACAGTTTAATTTAGTCTTCACTGAATCATCATAAAATATACATCTGTACATCATTAAAACATTTTACAAACTTCCTCTAAAAACTGATCTGTATATTTTCTTATCATTGAACATCACTGAATATGAAGGACTGTCCTTATTTTCAATGCCACACATTTATTTGTCCAGGTAAAGCAGTATGTGTTTATTTCTGTAGAAAAAAAATCTCCAGAATGCTGAACAGAAATATAAGAACGAACACTTCTGATATCAAACGAGGGTGATTTGACTAAAATCTATGACTCTCTGTGGTGTGAGGGAAAGCAAGTAGCAGAAGCATGTAGTTGGATGCTGTTGATAAAATGTTACCATATGTAAGAAAATACTGTATTTTGCTTAGGGATAAATGCGTATATAATGAAAATATAAAAGCATATATGGTATGTCCTATATTGGAATACTAGCCATCTATTGAGAAGCAGAGTTCCAGCTCCACTTGTAATATTTAACTTTTTTAAGATAGTGATACCGTGGTTATGTCCTGAAATAGGCTAGTTTACCCAAAGTTTGCTGAGAACAAAGCAGCAACTCCCTGTTACACTTCTGAACAAGCCCCAGAGGCCAACTATCCAATATTAACCCTGCACTAGAACCTGGAGCCCAAAGGTCAGAGAAGGGCTCATTAACATAGTAAAAATCACTCCCCTAGGTGGACTCTTAACCGGATAATGAGACGTGCTAACATTACAATGAGATTAGGACCATATTGCACTTGTGTAGTATGTTAGAAAATGTAAAAACCTGTAGTTGTATGATTTGTTAAGAACTTCCTTCTTCCTCAGAGTATAAAAGATCTGACCTGTATAATCCAAGACGGGCAGAATCTGAGGACTGCAATCCTCTCTGCCACAGCTTGTCACAAGCTCAGAATAAATCCTCCCTTTGTTCCTCACCCTGATTTTGTCTTTATCGGCAAACGTCGCAGGGGCCTGAACCCAGAACTTGAGCTGGGGAAGTGTAGGAGGTGACTGTTGTCGTATTTCTGTATTGATGCTTTGGTTTATCATTGTCAGAATAAAATTAACTACTCCATGGTCCTTGAAATCATGAGATCTCGTTGATTTAACAAAAATAATATTATTATCATGAAGATTCCAAGGCTTTAGTAGAATCCCTGATGAACAGTCACCTTTGCTACTTAAGAAATATTCTTTTTGATGCTACTTCTGCTAGTCATACTAATTATAATTCCAAATGCCAAACTAGTGGCAACTGGTTAGGGAACATGCATGTCAGTTCCAGAATCTGGTAACTAGTAAACTACTGTGTGAGTGTGTGTGTGTGTGTGTGTGTGTGTGTACTTTTGTTGAAGTAAATTCTTCTTTCCAGTGGCCCCTGCTCCTTTTCAGTTGGCTGGTTTTGGCAAGCACTGCCATTTTTATCCTCCGAGAACTAGAAATCTAGGATATGACAGTGAAGTGTAGCTAAATTCTAAATAGCATCAAAAATGGGAATAAATGGCATAATATTTGTAATTACAACCTTAGTATTACAATCAGATTTGCTGAGGGGAAAGGGAGTGATCTAGTCAGCTACAGAAGTACAGAGGAAAGATCATATTTAACACACTTCTTGCCTTATCTCACCCATTAGATGAAAAAGTAGGATGTGTAACAATTGTTCAATAAAGAAAAGCCTCATCAGCAGACAGCGTGTGTGTGTGTGTGTGTGTGTGTGTGTGTGTGTGTGTTTGAGTTAGCCCTGGGATTGACCCATCTGATAACTGGGTAGCTTTCTAAGAAAGGGAGCCCTGGTGACCTAGTGGTTAAGAGCTACAGCTGCTAACCAAAAGACTGGCAGTTTGAATCCACCAGCTACTCCCTGGAATCCTACGGGGCAGTTAGGGCCGCTATGAGTTGGAATCGACTTGAAGGCAACAGTTTCTAAGAAACAGCAAGAGAAAAAATTTAGATAGGGTAAGAGAAAAGTATGTTTCATTTATACATTTTCTTCAGTAATTTTCTAGATTAGGGAAATCTGGACAGCTGATTATTTAATCTGCTAGTTTATAGCAAGTTAATTTAATATGCAATATTAAATTCATGTTGATAAGTCATATCATTATATTATTCTCCAGACTAATTTATTCAGTGTAGGTTTCACTAGAATTTCCAGATAATCTCCCTTCCTCGCTCCCCCCAGGGTTATGGGGCCCTACCACTTCCAGCAAAAAACAAACCAAACGCATTGTTGTCCAGTAGATTTTGACTCATAGCAACCCTATAGGACAGACTAGAACTGCCCACAGGGTTTCCAGGGAGTGGCTGGTGAATGCAAACTGCAGACCTTTCGGTTAGCAGCTGAGCTCTTAACAAGTGTGCCACCAGGGCTCCAACAACCTCTAGGTTTGCCACTAAAGAGAAGATACTAAGGTTCAGTGAAAAAAGAAATTTTCTAAGAGAAACTCATCTCTGCATTAGTCCTGATTTGCTATCTTCTGGTCATCAAGCTTTTAGGAAGTCCATTAATTCTTTGTACTTTCAGTCTGTCATCAGAACAAGGGGGCTAATATTGACCATGGCTTCCATTTTAAATTATTAAAGTTAAAGTATACATGTGAGCACATTAAAAACAATAAAAAATGTATATAAATGTGCACCAGCTGCTCCAAAAGAATTATGAGTTTTCTAAAGCAACTTATGTGCCTCTGTGTAAACCAAACCAGAAACCAAACCCATTGCCATGAAGTCAATTCCGACTCATCGAAACCCTGGTGGTACAGTGGTTAAGCGCTTGGCTGCTAACCAAAAGAAAGGTCAGCCATTGGAACCTACCAGCTGCTCCACAGGAGAAAAATGTTGTATTTTGCTTCCGTAAAGATTACCAAAAAGCCAAAACAAACCCGTTGCCATTGAGTCAATTCCGACTCACAGTGACACTATAGGACAGAGTAGAACTGCCCCATAGGGTTTCCAAGGAGCAGCTGGTGGATTCAAACTTTGAACTTTTGGTTAGCAGGCAAACTCTTAACCCCTATGCCACCAGGGCTCCTCTGTAAAGATTACAGAGTTGGAAACGCTATGAGGGCAGTTCTGCATTGTCCTACAGGGTCACTATGAGTTGGAGTCATCTTGATAGCAATGGGAAGGGCTTTAATGTAGGAAATTTTAACTATATAGATAGGGAGTGTGAACATTTCTTCATCACTTACAGAATTGAAAAAAAAAAAAGAGAGAAAGAAAATGCCAATAAATTCCCTAATGACTTCATAAGGTTCAAAAATTTTGAGGTAAAAAAATAGAACAGTGAATTTGCCTGGTGAAGATGATTATCACAACTCCTCATTCCCACCACAGCTTCTTACACTTCACTTCTGCTGTTGTTGTTGTTATTTAATTGGTTTTTTATTTTCTTAATTTTTGTGAAAAAATGCCTACGCTCTCTCCTTTTGCTTTGTGCAGATAATACAGAGGAAGTACCAATTTTTTTTAGCTTGCTCAATTATATTTTAAAATTATTGCTATTGGCTTAAAAATTATTTTAGATTTAAAAATAATAGTGAAAACTATAACGCACCTAACCATTTAACCTATTGTTACTTCAATCCTACTGTCTGCCTTTTTGTATATATTTATGAAAGTATATTGTTAAGGATAAAGCTTCATTCTTACATTCATTGTCTTTAACTTGTGTACTAAATTTGGCAGATGGTATTTATGCTTCTATGGAAATTATCCATATATTCTTATTTGTAAACTATATACCATGAAAGGCATTTCAAAGGAAAAATATATAACAAAATTGTCAGCAGGGTTTATCACTATCTCCCCTTTTTCTTCTCTGTCAGACAAGTTTCTGTTTTTTGGATAATACTGCATAAGTTGGGATCATTTAATTGTATCATTGCTATTTAATGTTTGCACGATTGATATCATTTAATTGCAAGTTACTAGAAAGGAATAACATTTAAATCAACATTACAAATATATATGCCCAATACTACAGTTCAAATGTTAGAGTTAAGCTACAATGCTAGTTTCTCTTAATGGTGATAGACCAAATATCTATCTCTATACCTACAGATATACCTCTATGTATATCTATACGTGTACATATACCCATGCCCATCTCCATATCTAGAGTTATAGCCACAGATACATCTAAATCTACAGTTATATGCATACACTGGCCTAACATACAACCTAACAGGAAACAAGATGACAAAAGAGAACTATGGATTGCAGAGTCTCAGACTCAGCATCATAAACGTGAGTTTAGAAGAGAGGATTTGAAATTGAAAGTTCATTTTTTTTCCATCCATAGAAATGTTCAAATATGAGGAAAAGTGCTTGAAGTTTATTTTTTTGTCTTAACAAATAATTTTCAGTAAATATGGTCTACATCTCTGAATAACTTTTAAAGGAAAATTATCAATATTTAGATTAAATGGTATAATTTACTTAGACTCAGGGAATAAAACCATCATTATATCAAGAAATTGCTGAATCTTTTGAGAAATAAGAACTTGCTCAGTTATTTTTGCTTTTTCAAGAAAATATAAAGATAAACCAATTGAAAAATGTATGTGATAATGTTTGTAACTGTAACAAAAAATAACTTTGTAGGAAAAGTTATAAACATTGAGAGAAAATTTTACATGGCCTATTAGACTCAAACTGAGTTGGTCACTACTAAGCAGTCAGATGTTAACAATGTGTCCTGAACATAGCAAACATGCCTGAAAAGACTTTTTGAATGCAGAGTGCCTCTACCAAAAAGAAAAAATAAAAATTTTGCCCAGTTGATGGTACCCCTGAAGAGCAATCTTGTGAGGTAAATGCAAATCTTTTGGAGGTAAAGTCCCATACCCAGGCTGCCATGGATAAAGCTTAATTGAAGATGATCTCAGGATAGGTGATTATAAAATACTGAGAAACAAGTCACAAGATAAAAACAAAAGTAGCATCAAACCACATAAAGTATCATATCATTTCACTACTGTATAGAATTTATAAAATAAATACACGTAAAATTAAAGACATAAAAGAAGAAATAAAAGTATAAGAAAATACATTATAAAGAAAATTATAAAAACGAAACTAATTGAAGGGAATATTGAGGAATATACTAATGGATTTAGAAACTCATGGAGAGGATAAAAGAGTAGAATTAAAGGCAGATAAAGCTAATATTTCATATTCTTCAGGGTATTTTTTGTTTTATAGATTTTTGAAGAGAAGGTAAAATGGCTTTAATTCATTATCTCTTATAAGAAAACTTCTATTATTTTAAGCCACATATATAATGTTACACTCATCCATACAACAGAGTTGCTAAGATTCTTGTGACTTTTGTAAACATGCCGTAGGTTCTTAAGGAAAAAGTCATTCAATGGTTCATTATTTTTACAAAATATATTTACTAATTATGGAGGAGGAGGAAAAAATTGGTTCATTTTCAATAACTGAAGAATATCCAGGATATTCTGTTTGCATTGTTTTTTTAAACCACAGCTGAATCAATTTATACTCCAAAAGGCAATTGACAATATATACACAGATTGTTTTTTTGTTCACAGTTATAACCTAAATAAATTGGTAGTCATGTTAATCAGCATTCAGTTATGTGAAAGATATTCACCTACATATTATTGTGAAATCTAGGATGCTATGGTAACCACCATGTACTTGTTGTCAGGTGCCGTTGAGTCGATTCTGACTCATAGCAACCCCACGTACAACAGACTGAAACACGCTGCCCAGTCCTGCGCCATCCTCACAATCATTGCTATGTTTGAGCCCCTTGTTGCAGTCACTATATCAATCCATCTCGCTGATGGTCTTCCTCTTTTTCACTGACCCTATACCAAGCATCATGTCCTTCTCCAGGAAATGGTCCCTCCTGATAACATGTTCAAAGTATGTGAGATAAAATCTCGCCATCCTTGCTTCTTAGGAGCATTCTGGCTGTACTTCTTCCAAGACAGATTTGTTCATTCTTTTGGCAGTCAATGATATCATATTCTTCGCCAACACCATAATTCAAAGGTATCAGTTCTTCTTTTGTCTTCCCTATTTATTGTTCAACTTTCTCACGCATATGAGGTGACTGAAAATACCACGGCTTGGGTCAGGTGCACCTTAGTTCTCAAAGTGACATCTTTGCTTTTTAACACTTTGAAGAGGTCTTTTGCAGCAGATTTGTCCAATGCAAACCATCATGGTACATTAAATTTCAAGTATTTATTTAGCTGACAGAAATTATAACTTGTTTAAAACTGGTGGCCTGAATACAAAATATATAAAGGACAGTGAACAATGAAATTTTAAATCAAGTTAATAAATACAAAAAAAATTTGTAAAATTTATTAACTGCTAATATTTTTAAGAAAAACATAAAATGAACCTGTTAGCATCATAATACGTTCAGCATAAAAAAGAATCTTAAATTTCTTCTACTTCAAACTCTACACCAAATAATAAACATTATTCTAATAAGAATGTTAATTAATGATTCAAATTACGGACTAACTTGCTGTAATTATCTCAGTCCTTCAGAGCTGAGAAATAATGCTCATTGTGAAACTAGAATGTTTACAAATCTAAAACAGTCTTCAGGAAACTAAAACACTTACAAACGTATCAAATCAAATTCCAAATGCTCTAAAAACATACATATGAAGATATACATAGCAAGATGAAGCCAGATAGTCTTCACATAGGATTGTAGAACAGCTCTCTCTGCTTCTGGTTAAGCCATGATGCTAATTTTGGACCCCATGAAATTATTCTTTCATAATAGTAAGTTATTGCAATGGTTTGGATGAATAATTCAATCCTAATCAACTAGCCAAAAGTACATAGTTCAAATAAGAACTGAACAGTACCTTTTTTCCTCCTCTTTTACTTACTTTCAGTTGTGAATAATTCACCCAAATTATGAATTATTTAAAATTTAATTATAACAATATTAATTGTATAAATATTTTCGAGGGTTTCTTCTTTACCCAAAATAGTGTAAGGAGTTAAAAAGAGAGTGCACAATAAATAAGGGAAGAAAGTATTTACAAATTTGGGACTAGAAGGAAGAGATTAATTAAGAACATTCGCACAATTAACGGATTTAGAGAGTAGTTTCAAGGCTGGCAGAGGAAGGAGGAAAGTTTCTTTCTGTCTGATTCTTATTTTTAATTTTACTTCCTGTTCCTGTCAGTGTTAAGGACCCCTGGCAGTGCAGTGGTTAAGAGATTGGCTGCTAATTGAAAGATCTGTAGTTCAAATCCACAAACAGCTCCAAGGGAGAAAGCTGTGGCAGTTTGTTTCCATAAAGATTACAGCGTTTCAAATCCTACAGGGCAGTTCTACTCTGTCCTATAGTGTTGCTATGAGTGGGAATTGACCTAATGGCAATAAGCTTGGTTTTAAGGTCCTGTCATTGTTACCAGTGTTGAATAGGAAAATTAATAACAGACATCTTACTTTGATTTTAAGATTTTTTTATCCACAAAACCAAATATTAACCATAAAAAGCCTGACCCAAAATGCAAAAGCCTGCCAGAAGCTGCTATATAGCAATGTATCCTGCTAGAAAAGAATATTTGTCAAACCATTACCTCCTAATTTAAAATCTCAAGTTTCTTGGCTACGAGTGGGTAGAAGGCAAATTATTAGCGGATGTGACAGAAGTAAACTGGTATCAGTTGATCTCAGTAAAAGGGGAAGACAGTTCAATCAATCGTGTTAAGATTAGCCAATGGTTGAACTTATATATTTCTCCCTCCTCTTCTCTTTATAAACCCCATTATACCTAAGACAGAGTTCCCCAGGCTGCGGAAGATTCACTGTCTCAAGCAGCATGTCCCATAGATTTACATTAACATCTTGGTTCCCTTGCTTGACATGACCCATAGCTTACATTAACATCTTGGTTCCCATTTCCTTAAATGCTGTCCAGAACTAGATGAAATCGGCAGAAACTGGTTTAGATGCCATGTTGACGTTCTCGATAACTTTTTAGCTCATTAAGTACCTCATGCATAGTAACTTCCCTGCCTCTGGGTGGAGTTTAACTAGCATTTTCTGAACATGTGATGCATGAAGTTATATGTAAACCCCACTGTGCTTGTGTAATATGATTAAGAATGTTACTGATGTAACTTATATGAACTTCCTGCTTGTAAATCCCTTAAAAGTAACCTCGTTGAGCAGTCTTGGCTGCAGCATCCTGGACTGCTCTTTTCCTTGTGCAATGAAAGGAAAATGCCTTTCTGATCTCCCATCTTGGTCTCTTGTTTATTGGCTGGGACAAGTAGCACTGAGCAAACCCTGGGGGTGGTTTCCACCGAGCAACATACCTAGCTTCTTCGAGTCATTTGCTTTTTCTGGAATCAAAATGGCCTCCCTTTATGCATATAGAATAACTGTTCAAAATAAACCTCATGTTCAAATTTTGGTGATTTTTAATTATTTTTAACACCAGTCTTGCTTCTTCATCCCAGAACCAGCAGTTTTTTCCAGTTTGCAGTTTTCCCCCCTTTCACAGAACTGGCTTTGTTTTGTCCTTTCAGAGCCATCAGCAGCAGATGGCTAGTGTCTCATTCTGAGAGGCTTGGTCCCAACTCTATGGGGCCCTCCTCCCAGCTCACAGGCACGAACACAACCAAGGAACATCATTTTCTCAAAGGTATGAAGTTCAGCTCCTTAGGCCTCCTTCTTCTTCTCCAAGCTTCTATGTTTTAATAACTAAAATCCATTCCCTTTCTTTGTCAATCCTAGAATTGGTGGCTGCTTCCTGCATTTGCTACATCTGTGATACCTCGGTGTTCTCTTTTCCTTTTCAGTTCTTCAATACCTAGAATATTTTAAAGCAAATTCTGTCTGTTAAACTAACTAGTGCTGCTTTTATCTTTTTTTAATTGTACTTCAGGTGAAGGTTTACAGAACAAATACTTTCTCATGAAACAGTAGTACACATGTTGTTTTACGACATTGGTTAACAACCCCACAACATGTCAACCCTCTAACTTCTCAACCTTTTTTTTGGTGAAAATACACACAGCCAAAGATACATCATTTCAAAAATTTCTACATGCACAGTTCAGTGACATTGACTACGCTCTTCCAATTGTGCTGTTATTCTCACTTAAGATGAAG
>NW_004443949.1:29962292-29969543 GCF_000243295.1 Trichechus manatus latirostris
CATCTGACATCAGCAGTGATATTCCTAGTTCCACATCCTCTTCTGAATCTGGCTTGAATTTCTGGCAGTTGCCTGTCAATATATCACTACAGCTGTTTTTGAATTACCTTCTGCAAAATTCTGCTTGCATGTGATATTGATAGGAGACTTGGTGTTGCAGTGCTTAAGCACTTGGCTGCTAACCGAAATGTCGGTGGTTCTAACCCACCAGAAAAATGTGGCAGTCTGCTTCTGTAATGATTATAGTCTTGGAAGCCTTATGGGGCAGTTCTACTCTGTCCTATGGGGTCACTATGAGTTGCAATCGACTTCATGGGAATGGGTTTGGTTTGGTGATATTAATGATATTGTTCGATAATTTCCACATTTCATTGGATCACATTTCTTTGGAATGGGCACTAATATGCTGGAATATGAGCCCCTCAATTTGGAAGGCACTCAGAACATGACTAGGGAAGAGCTGTCTTCTCAAAGTAGAGATGTCGATAATGACCTTGGTAAAGCTTTCGGGACCTTCATTTGTTGACGTGGTATCACTCAAAATGAGAAGTAACAGCTGCAAACATCCATTAGTAATCCCAACATGGGATGTGCAAAGTATGAATCAAAGAAAATTGGAGGTCGTCAAAAATGGAATGGTATGTTTGAAGATTGATATCCTAGGTATTAGTGAGCTGAAGTGGACTGATATTGGCCATTTTGAACCTGCCATTCATATGATTTATTACTCCAGGAATGACAAATTGAAAAGGAATGACATGACATTCCTCATCAAAAGGAACATTTCAAGATCTATACTGAATCACAACACTGTCAGTGATAGTATAACATTCATATGCCTACAAGGAAAACCAGTTAGTGGAGGCACTGTTGCAATCGTTTTTGAATTATCTTCAGCAAAATTTTACTTGCATGTGATACTAATGATAATATTTAATAATTTCCACATTCTGTTGGATCACCTTTCTTTGGATGGATATAAATATGGATCTCTTCCAGTTGATTGGCCAGGTAACTGTCTTCCAAATTTCTTGGCATAGACAGGTGAGCACTTTCGGCATTGCATCTGTTTGTTGAAATACCTCAGTTGGTATTCTGTCAATTCCTGAAGCCTTGTTTTTCACCAGTGCCTTCAATGCAGCTTGGTTATTGATCATATGCTACCTTCTGAGATGGCTGAACTTCAAAAAATTCTTTTTGGTAAAGTAACTCTGTGTATTCCTTTCATCTTCTTTTTATGTTTCCTGCATTATTCAATATTTTGCCTATAGAATCCTTCAATATTGCTACTTGAGGCTTGAATTTTTTCTTTAGTTCTTTCAGCTTGACAAATGCCAAGCATGTTCTTCTCTTTTGGTTTTCTAACTGTAGGTCTTTGAACATTTCATTATAATACTTCACTTTGTCTTCTCTAGACATCCTTTGAAATCTTCTGTTCAGCTCTTTTACTTCGTCATTTTTTCCATTCATTTTAGCTTCTCTACATTCAAGAGTGTAAAAGTGGCATGGCAGCAGTGCCTCACCTCCTCTAACTTCACAAGGTGGAAGGAGAATCAATATCAATAGCACAAGGATGATTCCTAAGAGGTGGAAGTCAGACATGCCTCACTCTCTACCATCTTTACCAATTCTGACACCAAACATTCCTCCCATGGCACTCTCTACTTCTGAGTTTGATAATTCATTGCAGTGGCCACCCAGAACTGACAGACAATACTCATGATTGTTTTTATTAGGGAAGTAACAGGTTACAATTCAGATTCAGGAATGCTCAGGATACAGTTCTTCCATCGGGACAGCCTCTTCTCAGCTGTGCTGCAGACATGCCTCTCTCTGGCTCCACAGCCTCTGCCTTACTCCAGCCAGTGTTATAAAGCCTTTTTAGCTCTGCCAATAAGTGCCCAGAGGCACTCCACTCTGCCAGTAAGCCTTGGCTTAGCTCCTTGGGTCAGCAAACCAACACCACCAAATGCCTGGAGGCACCCTACTCTACCAGCAAGCCTCTTGCCAGAAAGCACTCAGCTTTCTCTCTCTGTGGGCTGGGCCATCTCCAGTCGGTATCCTGGTTCTGTTGCTGCCATTTCTCTACTGACGCTTCTCACTTTCTTTGGTGTTACAGCTCTCTCGGTCTCCTGCTTCCTGGAGCTTCTCGGCTCAGGAATCCTGGGTTCCAAAGGATGCACTCTTCTTCCTTGGTGGTGGTGAGATTCTCTCTCCCTGCCTCTGGGATGGCTCATTTTTAAGCCTAGCAGGATGGAAAATCTGACCTATCCCCTTGGTGGGCCACAATTACCTTATTTGCGTAGTCCCACTCAATCTCTTGGGTGAGAGTTACAAGACTATGGTGAGAAAGGCCATATAAAAGTGATCCATTACATTGCAAACAGTAAGTTTCTATGTAGCTACATAGCTGTGACTTTCCTAGAAGATTTTGCTTTTGTTGGGTGGAACATTCTATGGGTGTATTTTAAGTCTCATTTGTTTATAGTGTTACTCAAGTCTTTAATTTCCTTGTTATCTTCTTTCTAGCTGTTCTATTATTGAAAAATAAAATATTGACATCTCCAACTATTATTGTCGAATTGTCAATTTTTCCCTTTGATTCTATCAGTTTTTGCTTCATGTTTTTTTGAGGATCTGTTATTAGGTGCATACATGTTTGTAATAATTGTTTCTTATTGACGGATTAATCTTTTTAAATTACAAAATACTGTTTATTCTTTAAATGCTCTATTTGTAATAGCTGATTTGAAGTTTTTATCTAGTAAATCCAAATGTGGGCTTTCTCAAGACAGTTTCCGTTGGTTGGCTGCCTTTTTCACTGTGTATAGGTCATATTTTCCTATTTTAAACAGAATTTTCTCAAAAAGAGGAGGTATAGGAGCAATATAGAAGCAGCAGCACTATGTTCTCAGACAAAGTAAGTTAAAAATATTAAAATAATTTATAAATAAAATAGTAAAAATAAAAAGTATTGATATATTTAAAAATAAAATACAAACACAAAGTGTATTATCCAACAGCTGTTTAAATTTAGTGTTCTGAAATTTTTACTATGTTCCCAGCTGTATACTTAAGCATGAATAATTTATTATTGCTATTATCACTTAGAAAAGGAAACCATATTTTTCAAAACTGAGTTTTTTCCTTTCTAAGAATTAATTTTCTTTCACATTAATACTATGGAAATTGGATTTTTCAGTTTCTTCAGGGAAAGGTTTTCCAAAATTCTGAAGCTTTAATTTCACACAGTACCAATGAGGAAGAAAGTAATTATTGAAACTCACATTACATGATTTTATTTGTGCAAATGATCATTTTTTAAAGTTTAATCTATATGCTAATATTTCTGTTTATTTCAGAAACCTCTCATATAATGTAAAGCATGTCCTTTAAGCTGATTTATAAAACATCTAGCTTTTGTTTTTTTTCAGCCTGATGTGAAAAAACTACTTTGTTGAGCACCGTCATAGAACTAGGGCTTCGAAGACGAGTTAGCACTAAAGAAGAAAACAGACATGTAAATAAGTCCATTTCTTTTTTTCAGTGATCAAATAGGATTATATACTAAGTCCTAAAAGGATTCAAAAAACAGCCTACTAAGATCACCTTAAGACATTGTATCTGAAAACAATTTGAAAAATGAGTAGTGTAACGAGAAGTTTGACTCAATATTTCAATGTTTGACAACTAACAGCTTTTTAAGCCTATTCTCTCTTCTCTTGTGCCCCGCATCTGAACAAGCTGATACAAAAGCCTGGGTGTTCCCTCCTTTGGCACTGGCAGGAGATTCACAGCACACAAACCCCTGCCCACTCATGGGAACACACAGTGGCCCCACCCCATAACCACAATAAAAACCTGAAGGTAGTTCTTCTTTCCTTGTTCTCTCAAACTATTTCAGATTTGTTTGAGAGACTTGTCCTGTTCGTCCTCAGACCTCATTTATCTAAGTAATCGAAACATTGTCATAACCCTTTGGTGTGAGTGATGTCATCAGTCTCTGTATCTGAATCAAATTTTGGGTCAGGACTCACCTTCAGATGCAGGCAACTATAAAAGTAGATATTTATAAGGCAATCCAAATAGTTAAAAACAAAACAAAACAACTATTGCAACAGTTTGGAAAACCTTTCTTACTATAATTTGGAAAACAGTAAACTGCAATACAAAATAAAACTGACAATTTTCTCTTTATCAGTATCACATTGAGGCTTAGGAACTACTTTTATTTACATAACAAGGGACAGACAGGAAGAGAATTACAGGACCTCCAGGTAGTTCTAGTTGACAGAAGAACCTGAAAGCAAACATGATCTTACTTGATCCAGTACTGTCGTAGTCTCCTTGCTATAGTTATATGGTGTTTTCCAATACTTTATTATGAATTTAAATCTGCATATTTAGCAATTAATAGCCTAGTAACTTTTTATATAGTGATGTTGTTCTATTATCAAGTGGGGAACCAGAATGCTGAGATGTTGGGGCTAAGAAAGAGTATTTTTCATTCTATGTCACGCCCACTGTTTTGAGAGGGAATACAACTCATAAAATAAAATAGAAGCATAGTGGTTAAACCTGAGCCTCTAGGTTTGCGGACTAAAATAAAATTCCCACTGGATAAGTGTTTTAGGATGTTGAGATCTATTTCATTTTTCCCTCCAAATATTCTCAACATTTGTGGTGGACAAAGCTAAACATTTGTAACCTCTTTGGGTTCAGATATAAGCATTTATGGAAAGTAGAAGATAAATTTGATCAGTATGAATGAGCGTACAAGCGTGTGTGTATATGTGTGACTTAATGTATGTGATAAAAAAGGAGGAAGGCTGATAGTATATTGTTGTTAGGATTAGAGAACTCTTTTTTTTTTTTTTTAATAATTCTTACTATGTAAGTGGTAAAGAAAGTTTTTTTTTTTTTCCCTCTCTTTCTTATAATGAGAATTGCAAAGCATTTGTTTATAGCTGCAGAACAGCTGGGATGACCTAGTGACATTATGCAATAATAATAAGACCAAATCCAGCTCTTTATTATTTGAATATGTTTTCCATATTAAGAAGAATGAGACAAATTCATTACTTGGCTTCTGAGAGCTAATATTCAGGCCCAATGGCTCTGTTCTTTTACACAGAAAGCAATTAGCAGAAGATATGTGGCTTGCCCAAGATCACTCAGCAAGTTATTGGCATGGTAGGAATATGAACACATGGGCTCTCAGTTTCCCATCTGTTGCCTGGTTCATTTGGCTGCTCTGTCACGAGTGGGTGTATATATGTATATTTATGTAATTTTCAGGAATGAGCAAAGGAAAGTGGGATAGTTTGTACATTGTTTCAGATACACACAAGGACGTGGGATGATCACAATTTTTTTTTAATCTATTCATTTAAAAAGATATTGAACGTGGTTCTAACACTCTGGAATAGAAATAGGAGAGCATTCTAAGTTATCATGCCCCATTCCAAGTATTTGGATATATTCTTCTGTATTATTTTAAATATATTTAAACAACTTAGCGAAAACTGATTTTATTCTTATAATTTCACTTCTTAGGAATATTGCAGACACGAGGATTTTCAAGATACAGAAGAATAAACTAAACTATGAACCTAGTCTTTTCCTATTATGCTAATTTTAATTTACCAAAGCCTTGAGAACTTTTTGAAGTCCCTGGGTGGCACAAATGGTTAAGTGCTTGACTACTAATGCAAAGGTTGGAGATTTGAATTCACCCAGCAGCACTGTGGAAGAAAGACCTGGCTATTGTTTCCATAAAGATTACAGCCAAGAAAAGCTATGGAGCAGTTTTACTCTGTAATATAGGGGGTGGTCACGAGTCAGAGTCAACAGCAATGGGTTTGGTTTTTGGTTTTGAGATCTGTTATATCTACAATACGTGTTGTAAAACATGTGAAAATACTAACTTTACTATTAACAGGTAGTTAATACTTTTATTTACAGTAAAGAGAGAAAAAAATGTGTTTGCTCTGGATGAGGAGAAGGTAGAAGACAGAATTACTTTATTCAACAACTACAGAAAGCCTTGTACTAAACAAAACTGAAAACAAAAAAAGAATGGATGAGTGGAAAATAGAGAAACTATAAGAAGTAATTACATTCAGTAACTTCTCTTGGAAAGACAGACTTATACATTAATGTGGAATAAGAATTACATGACTAAATTACATGAATATTGGTGACATAGTCTTCAGTTGGAGCCCTGGTGGCTCAGTTGTAAAGAGCTTGGCTGCTAACCAAAAGGTCGGCAGTTCAAATCCACAGTCACTCCTTGGAAGACCTGAGGGATGGTTCTACTCTTTCCTTTAGGGTCTTGATGAGTCAAAATCGACTCAACAGCAACAGGTTTAGTCTTCAGTTGGGGCCCTGGTGACCCAGTGGTTAAGCTTTCAGCTGCTAACAAAAAGGTCAGCAGTTTGAATCCACCAGCCTCTCCTTGGAAACCCTATGGGGCAGTTCTACCCTATCCTGTAGGGTTGCTATGAGTCAGAATTGATCACATTTTTTTTTTTTTTTTAGTCTTCAATTGTGTCTTTGAGAGGATGATCAGTATGTATATGTATATGTATATGGATTATGTATATGTCACCCATGCCTCCTAGTCTTCTACCACCCATCTCCAGGACTGAGAGTAGATACACAAATAAAGAAGAGGAATGTCTGGTCATAGCATTTATGCAAAATGTACTTCTACCACTCCAAGTAATATCTCTCTGCCTCCAACAACATGGAGACCACAACTGGGAGAATTATAATTGTATTATGTATATTATGTAAATGTAGGAAAACATGATTTAAAACCAGAAGAACCCTAAAAATACATTATAAATGGTGCTGTTAGTATGCTTTTAAGAAATATCATTATATTCATTTTTCATCTACTTTCTTTAGTAAAAAAAAAAAAAAAAAAAAATTCCACTCCATGATGGAATCATTAAGGTAGAATAAAAGATCAAATCATATAAAATGATTCTGGTTATAAACACAGTGTAAATTAAAATGTTCCTTCTACCTTCAAAAACAGGAAAGTACGAAGTTTAAAGTAAGAAAATTTGAAAGTTATTCATTTTGATTTTCCAGAATATATTCCATAATTTCTATTTAATCTGCCAGTTTAATTTTTTTTTTTTTAATATTTTATTGTACTTCAGGTGAAGGCTTACAGAACAGATAGTTTCTCATGTAACAGTAACACACATGCTGTTTTATGACATTGGTTAACAACCCCAC
>NW_004443949.1:29977660-30001867 GCF_000243295.1 Trichechus manatus latirostris
GGTGTTCGGCTGAGTTCTTTATCTCTTCATTTGATGTTCTACAGTTTCAGGATTGTTGATTCTCTGTTTGGCTTAGTTTTTCGAATCTTTGTTGTGGAGGGACGGCGTGGTGCTTCTGCCTAGACCGCCATCTTGCCGGAGTCTCTATTTTAATTTTTTAAAAATTACCTTATTAGATATGCTTTATTTAATCAGAATGCTTTATTTTAGAAGTGAATTTAAGTGGCCAGCACTAAGTTGTAAGTCAAATTGAAGTCTATTGGGAATTTCATAGTTAATTTTCATTTACTAATTGTTGATAAAACTAGATATAAAATCATAAATGTTTGAATAAAAATAAGCTTAAATACACGAAAACTAGAAGTGAAGAATTTTCTTGATAACTTAAAAATTTTATATCTCAGTTGATAATGTTAAAATTGTATTGTTCTCTATAGATAACCTTGATAACCAACAGAATTGAATAAAGCAAAACACCTTTGACGTCAAGTTGATTCAAACTCATAGTGACCCTATAGGACAAAGTAGAATTGCACCACTGGGTTTCCAAGGCTGTAGTCTTTGCAAAAGCAGACTGCCACATCTTTCTCCTGTGGAGGCTGTTAAGTTCAAACTACTGACCTTTTGGTTAGCAGCCCTTAACCACCAAGTCACCAGGGCTCCTTTAATCGACAGAATACTGAGTTTAAAACAATAATCTATGTAGTACTGTAGACGTCATGTGGATCTCTTTTTACCAAATAAAAACCAAAATAGAGAAGTTATCATTAAATTTAAATCTCTAATTACTTGATGAGTACATTAGTGTGCCAATAATCAAGATTAAAAAATTTTAACTAAATTGACAACATAATTGTGGAAATATGGAATACCAAACAGGTAGAAAGAATAGGGAAAAATTCAACACAACAATGCAACTTCAAAATTTTTATTTTCTATGAGACTCTTAAAGCAATTATTTTCATATAAAGAACTATATTTATTTGATTTAAGAATCTGGACTAATTTATTGAAGGTCTTCAGGGTGACCTTGTGTCTTCTCGGGACCAACCTTGTCCTTGATACGTATTCTAGAGAATGTCAACTACTTAAGGTATTCTTTAATAATCTCCCTGTTATTTAGTATAGTTCCTATTTTTACAATGCATGCGTCAACTTCACTAATTTTAAGGTGATTCACAAACTTTAAATTAACCTGGTGATATAAATTTCAAACACACACCAAAAGTAGAAACGAGCACTCGTTTTTGTTGAGTTGTAGGACTGTGCACAAAAGAGTGATTTGGCAGCACTGACAAGTGACTTAGCATATGACACTTTGAGGGCAGATAGCTTCCAGGGTGAGTAGAATTCCAGATTTTTTTGTTGCTAAGTTGGGGGCTATGGTGCCTCAGATAAGTGACTTTCAAGCCCCAGGCAGATAGTACTCAAGGAAATAGAAGATAAGTGGGTTTGGCAATAATGCCAAACCAAAGTGTACAGCTGGACTCATGGGAAGCCTATTTTTATCTTTCCCACTGTCTGCTATTCCTCCCCAGAGATCTGCATTCTTTCTGTTCCATTTTTTATCTAAGAGTGTTAATGGAACATGTACCGTCAATAACATAATAATTTGTGAGGCAGACGTGAAAAGTCTCTTCTAACACTGAGATCTGGAAGTAAAAGCACTGTAAAATAGTCAGGAGTATAGATTCCAGCCCTAACTATGTTATCTTCTGTAAGGATATCATTTATTTATTTATTTATTTCATAAAATGAGAGATTTGTTGCATTTGCTATATACGATCACTTTGCACTCTACATTTCTGTTATTATTCCATCTATTTTGTTATAGTTTTCTACAGCTTTTCTCATTATCTATGTCACCACGTCTTTCACTCTTCTTTGCCATCAGCTGTCATCTTTTACTTTAGATCCTTTTTTAGATATAACACAGCCCCAAATTATATTCTGTATTTCTACACATTCTGGAATGGCAGACTTCTTTGCACATAACAAGTTATGCCCTGCATGAATCACTTGGAAACTCACATATAAAATCTAAATTGTAGCATATTCTATTCCCTGATGAAAATTCCTGGGAGCTCTAAAATGCCCAGACATATCTATGTTTAATCTGGGCTTTGTGATTTCCTGGATTCTTTAAATAATTAGTAAAATTTAGTGCTGATAAAAACTATGATTGCTGTATGTGTGACTTGGAAATTTGACTCATTGTGTTGTCAAAAGCTTTCAAAGAGTACCTAAATAAAAGACAAAACTTAACATATTTATAAATGTGCAAACTTAATTTTAAACATGTCCACTTTGTGGAAATTTATCTATATACTCAGTGGAATTTCAATAGAATTCTAGGAGAAACTTTCAGAAATTAAATTTTTTTCTATAATTTATGTGGCAGGACAAAGTAAATAATATTTATGTAATTCTAAATTGGAGAGCAAATATATATACATAGGGCACTATTAGATATTTAGACACAACAAAGGCACAGTAGTAAAAAGTGTAGTTTTTGAACTAGAAATGCCAAGTTGATCAGAGATGGTCTAGAAATAGGTCTATGTATATATGTTTATTTTGCATATGATAATAGATAGTATCATGGGGAATTGGGGAGAATGATGTATTTTTTAGTAAATGATACAGAGCAATTTACTCAGTATATGTATTTTAAAAATCGAATCCTAAAATTGGATTAAAAAATTATATGTGTATATATGTGTGTGTGTATAATAAATGGCATGCATGTGAAAATAATGACATTTATTGTATGACCATAAGAATTGTAATATTTGAATACGGGAATTAGTGTTATGTGAAAAAATATAATAAAAATAGAAGTAGTCAAAAATGCAAGAAATTTTAATGTATAAACTTGTGAATTATCTGTGTTATTTAGAGCATTCATATTTATATTCAGCTTGTCAAAATAAAATCATTCATATTTTTAAAATATCAATTTCTCTCAGGTTTATTTTTTGTATAAATTGAGAGAATCAGTATTTTTAAATAAGCTCTTACATTCATATTAAATTCAATAGCAGATACTTTTACAACAATTTAAGACTGTATATACATATATATAAAACAGCTTCATTCTGTAACATACCTCAACTTAGTATTTTTTACCCTAAGGCTGTTAAAGTACAGGTCTCCCTTTAATAAGCATACTCATGAAGCATATGCTTATTTAAAAATGTGTCTAGGAAGTTTTTATTCTATTAATAATCAAGAAAAAAATGTTTTAAAGAAAATCATTTTTAAGTAAGGAGATGTTTCAGAAGTAAAGATACAACTATTATTGTTATATCTAAAGTCTTGGCATTTTAATGTAATACACTATACAAATGAAATAATACAATAGTTAGTCTTAATCCAATTGCCTTTATAACTTATTTTTCATTTTAATGCCAACTGAATGTAAACAGAATGAGAGTGTTTAATATCTACCATTGTCTCTTGAGAGTTTTCCTTGATTTCAGATATGATGTGAATGCTGGATGATTCATTCAGTATGATTCAGTGCCTTTGAGGAAGGTTGAATCGAATAGCTCAAATAGGGAAGATGAACTCCCTATATAGCATCTCAGAATGTAGTACTTTTAAAAGCCAGAAATATTTTTCCACACAATTAGCACAAAATCACATTGTCAGAGATTTGCCTTCAGGTCATTAACTAATGTGTTCACTAACAACTTGCACAAAGTGGGCTGGAAAAAAAAATCTGTGACTGATTTGAAATTAAACCATTATTACTAGAATTCTATCACTAGGTTTCCGCTTTTATTATTTCTGTTGTAACCCTACAATGACAGTCAAAAAATTGTATTTTGTACCATATATATATAATACATAATATTTTTAAACAAAATTTGTTTAATTCTTTATTAATTGATTTTGCCTGTCTTACTAAGAAAGAGATGTGGCATTCATTATAGAAATTAGAAAAATATGTGTGCCACTTTTGTAAAGTTTTACATCTGTTAATGTTGTGTTATTTGTACTGTGTACAGAAGGATCATAAATATGTAATATTGTGAAAAAGACTAAAAATAAAGAAAATAATATTCTCTTTATGAAGATCAGTGCCTATAATCCAAGTTAAACTATGAAAAATATTTCACAGATATCGTAAAAGTTTGAAAAAAATTAAGAATGACTTTGGGTGTTATTATGTAAATCCCCACATCTTGAGTAAGGTGAAAAATTCTCTAAAATCAAGCCTAAAAAAAGGCTTATTAACAGTTTGGATGAACGTGATCTATCAGTATAGGTAGGACATAGAACAATTTGAAAAGCGTCCTTATAGAGGCACAATTCTGTGTTGCCAGAATAGCAAACTAGTTCTTCCTAATGTCAAGGTACATGACTTGAGATTTTCCATATGCCAAAACTAGAATATAACATGCCCCCAACTAATGGTGCTTGCTAGAATTAAGGAGAACACACATTTATTAAGAAGGGGCAAATCATGCAGACACGTGGATACAAACGGTCTGCTAGAGTCACTCCATGGCAAAGTAACTCATTCCCATCATTCAACCCTGGAGCTTTGGGAGATTTAAAATTGTGCCTCTGCAAAATTACAAACCACTCCAAATAGTTAAAAGCATGATGGCTCACACCTGGCTCAGTAGCACTGCTCACAGCACCACTGATATCCCAGAGACAGTGTGCCCATATCCTAGAGTTGGTTGGGAGCTTGAACAGCAGCCCCCTTTTCCTCTTTCCTTGGTTTATTCACACAAAGCACTGACACTACTACTACAGACACCTGAGTTGGTAGGAATAATGGCAACAAGCAGAGAGTCCCCATTTTCCGGAAGTGAGCTGGAGTAATTGATTACCCTAAGAACTCGGGTGGTGCTGTCAGCCATCTTGAAGATGCCAGAGGAAGCCTACAAAGTTTAAACCCTCAGATAAATTTGGTCTTCCTTGCTTTTAAATATAAAAGCTGCTGCTCACTGAGGCACAAGATCTGCATTTATTATACACAATACTGCTTTTATTATATACAGACCGTCCCTGGATCACGAATGTCCAACTTAGGAACAACTCATCCTTGCCCTTTAATACTGTGTAAATTTGCTCTCACTTTGAAACGATTGGACCAACCCCTACTCAAATTCTTCATCACAATCACCTTCACTTGCTGTACATCCAGTTTTTAAATCACTGAAAATATTTTGAACCTTTTCTTGCACTAATGTAAGGCTAAATAAGAACCCTATGCATCTTTTCTGACTTACCTACAAATACAACTTAAACACATAGTTAGGAATAGATCTCGTTCATAACTCAGGGACTACATGTAACTTGTTATGGATTGAATTATGTCTCCAAAATGTATGTGTTGTAAATCCTAACCCCTATACACGTGGATGTAATCCTGTCTGGGAATAGGGTTTTCTTTGTTACGTTAATCAAGTTATCTCAGTGTAGGGTATTTCTTAAGTCAATCACTTTTGAAATCTAAAAGAAGCAGCTTAGGCACAGAAGCAAACATAAGTGAAGGAGAAGATACACATCACATGAAGATACCCAAGGAACCAAGGAACAGAAGCTGAAAAGAGACGAGGATCTTCCCCCAGAGCACACAGGGAGAAAACCTTCCCCTAATGCTGGTGCCTTAAATTTAGACTTCAGCCACTTCAGGAGGTAGCATATGATCAAGAACCGATATTATCGAAGGAAGAAGCCCAAGCTGCACTGAAGGCATTGGCGAAAAACAAGGCTCCAGGAATTAATGAAATACAAATTGAGATATTTCAACAAACAGATGCAGCACTGGAGGTGCTCACTCCATCTATACCAAGAAATTTGGAAGACAGCTACCTGATCAACCAACTGGAAGAGATCCGTGTTTGTGCCCATTCCAAAGAAAGGTGATCGAACAGAATGCGGGAATTATTGAACTGCATCATTAATATCACATGTAAGTAATATTTTGCTGAAGATAATTTAAAAGAGATGCAGCAGTACATCAACAGGGAAGTGCCATAAATTCAAGCTAGATTCAGAAGAGGATGTGGAATGAAGGATATCATTGCCAATGTCAGATGGGTCTTTGTTGAAAGCAGAGAACACCAGAAAGACATTTATCTGTTTTATTGACTATGCAAAGACATTAGACTGTGTAGATCATAACAAATTACGGTTAACATTGTGAAGAATGTGAATTCCAGAACACTTAATTGTGCTCATGAGGAACCTGTACAAGAAACCAAGAGGCAGTTGTTCAAATAGAACAAGGGGATACTGCATGGTTTAAAATCAGGAAAAGAGTGCTTCAGGGTTATATCCTTTCACCATACTTATTCAATCAATATGCTGATAAATAATTTGAGAAGCTGGACTATATGAAGAAAAACAGGGCATCAGGATTGGAAGAAGACTCATTAACAACCTGCACTATGCAGATAACTCAACCTTGTTTGCTGAAAGGGAAGAGGACTTGAAGCACTTACTGATGAACACCAAAGACTACAGCCTTCACTATGGATTACACCTCAGTATAAAGAAAACAAAAATCCTCACAAGTGGACCAACGAGCAACATCATGATAAACGTGGAAAAGATTGAAGCTGTCAAGGATTTCATTCTACTTGGACCCAGAATCAACAATCATGGAAGCAGCAGTCAAGAATTCAAACTACATATTGTGTTGGGCAAATCTGCTGCAAAATATTTCTTTGAAGTGTTAAAAATAAAAGATGTCACTCTGAGGACTAAGGTGAGCCTGACCCAAGCCATGGTATTTGTAATCACCTCATATGCATATGAAACATGGACAATGAACAAGGAAAACACAAGAAGAATTGGTGCCTTTGAATTAAGATGTTGGTGAAGAATATTGAATATACCATGGATTGCCAGAAGAAGGAAGAAATCTGTCTTGGAAAAAGTACAACCAGAGTGCTACTTGGAAGCTAGGATGACGAGACTTCATCTCAAGGACTTTGGACATGTTATCATAAGGAACCAGTCATATAGAGGGTCAGCAAAAGAGAGGAAGATCTATAAGGAGATGGATTGATACAGTGGCTACAACAATGAGCTCAAGCATAGCAACTATTGTGAGGATGGCTCCAGACTGGACAGTGTTTCGTTCTGTTGTACATGGAATCGCTATGAGTTGGAATGGACTCGACAACACCAAGCCTGCTAAACTGTGAGAAAATAAATTTCTATTTGTTAAAGCCAGCCACTTTTGGTATTTCTGTTACAGCAGCACTAAGATCAAGAACTACATTTAAATGGCTTTCTCAGTTGGAGCCATGAACTTCAAGTTCCCAGAAGCATTTTGAAAATTTTCCAGTATGTCACCCTATAACACTTAAACTAACATGCAATTTCTCAAATTTAGATTTTTCCTGTGTTTCTTTCTTTGACGTAGTACATGATATAGTGTAGGCATTATTCTAATAGAACCTCTGTTCAAAACTTTCACTTCAATTATTTAGTGCGGTATATGTGTGTGAGGAAGAGTTTTTCTCTGGGGAAATGTAAAATATTGAACCTTCTCACAGGTATGTCTGTGGTAAACAAAGGCTTAAGATTTAAGATAATTATTTTCTTTTAAAATTTAGTCATGTTAGGTAAAATTAAGTTTAGTATGTGTGGCCGACAGACTTCAGTGTGACTCCATGAACCCCACCTCTTGGTGTTCACATACTTATATAAGATCCTCCCCTTGGGTATGGGCAGGCCTTGACCTGCTTCTAACAAATAAAATATGGGAATTGTGATAGGAAATCACTCCCATGATTATATTACATTGTGGAACTGCCCATCTTGCTAGCCAGTTCTCTAGAGTGTGATTCTTCTTGATAACTTTGGAAAAGCAAGCTGACATGAATTCCACAGCTGCAAAGGAAATAAAATCTACCAACAACCTGAATGAGCTTAGAAGTTGACTCATCCTTAGTCAAGCCCCAGATGAGAAACCAACCCTGGGAGACACTTTGATTGCAGACTTACAAAGGACCTAAATATGTCATGACAGAACTGACCCACAGAATCTGGGAGATAATAAGTACGTGCTGTTTTAAGTTGCTAAATTTGTGGTAATTTGTGATGTACATAAAAAAAATCAATGCATTGTATTTCTTTTTGATTTACATTTATATGAAGTATTTTTAATTAAACAGAAAATATTAGGATCTTTGACTTGCAGTATGTCTTGGTATTTTTGTAACCATGTACGTTTTAAAACAAGTGGCTTCATCTTATGACCAATTAACTGGTAGACTTGGAAAATCAACTGGTAATATTCAGGCACACAGTTGTCATGAACTTTTACATTTAATCCCAGTATTTTTGGCTTCTTGATTCTAATCTATTACAGTGGCTACCTAGATTTTAATCTTTAAGATTGGTCTGCCTATTACTGGATCTGCTTTCACTGCCAGGGTTTCTGGATGCCATTCCCTTATTTTGATCTTTGCTATTTTGGAAAACATAATTTCCTCTCATACCTTTGCTTACCCGCCATGTTTTTACACAAATAACACACATGTTCTATGTAGAACACGTACGTTATTTGCATAAAAAGGACAGTATTTTGGCGATACCAAGAAATTCCCTTTCCAAAAAAAAAATATCAAAATAAAGAATTAATTTCTAGTGGCCACTCCAGCAGGAATTGTCTCAATAGTGGCTTACGAAAATAACCATACGAAGCAAATGTACTGCTTGGGAGGGTAAGTTTAGAATATGTAACAACTTTCTAGCCAGAATTCCATTCAATGACTGAAAACCTTCATTAAACGGTACCGTGTAATATCTCCTCTAAGTAGTTGCCTCAACTATGTTTGAACAGTCTCTGTTATGGGAATCCAATATTCCATATACCAGTATATTTGACTTTCAGATAGATTATCTCTAGGACATTTTTCTAAATGAGCTAATATGTATCTCCTTGCAGCTTTTATTCATTGGTTTTATGTCTACTCTTAAGCTCCTAAGAGTCACAGATTTTATGTATATATATATAAAACCTGTTGCCATCAAGTCAATTCTGACTCACAGCGACCCTATAGAACAGAGTGGAACTGCCTGTAGGGTTTCCAAGGAGCTATTGGTGGATTTGAACTCCCGACCTTTTCTTTGGTTTTGTTTTTAGTTAGCAGCTGAGTTCTTTGAGCTCTTAACCATTGAGCCACCAGAGCCCTATATATATATATATATATATATATATACATATACATATTCTCTTACATTTGATGAACATTTTAGGTTTCTCACAGATCCCTTCTTACAGGTGAAACACTCCTACTTTCTTTAGGCATCTGAAGTGATTTCGGATCTTCCTGTTCTATTACCTAACATCCACTGGAACGTACTCTAGTTTGTTAAATTATATTTTTATTATATTGTTCTCAAGAAAGTATATTTGTGTTGGTTCAGGTAAGAATTAAACTATATTTTCTCTAATCCTGGACGCAACCTAGATTCATTATTGTTTTCAGCACTTTGTTTTGGGTAGATGGAATGGTCCTGATTAATACTTCACTTGCAAGTGAAAAACCAATCCTGTTGCCATCGAGTTAATTCCTACTCCTAGTGACACTACAGGACAGAGTAGAACTGCCCCAAAGCCTTTCCAAGACTGTACGTCTTTACAGAAGTAGATTGCTATATCTTTCTTCCACAGAGCAGCTGGTGAGTTCAAACTGCCAACCTTTCAATTATCAGCTGAGCACTTCACCACTGAAAATGATTCATGCCCCTTGCAAGTTTTTAGTAGAATGTATTTAGGCTGTTTTCTCCTTTTCAACTTGCCGAAGTTATATGAATTTTTATTCTGTCATTGATATATCAATGATAATTATAGTTTTAATCATTTTAATTTAATGGCTTATTATCAATACCCTCATTTCTAACCCCAAACAAAATAATTTGTAAACTTTTTTCCACTACTATCAATCATTCGATTATTTTAAGGATATAGCTCTTCTACTAGTTAATAAACCATTTAAATATTTTCTTTCGTCTTTGCAAGGTTATTCTTTCTTCTTTGTGAGAATATTTTTGAGTTTCAGGTGCATTCTGGGATGAGACATGCTGGAACTTTGGGAATTCAGGACCACCTGGAAAAGGGAAGCAGTCGACCTCTCAGCTTACTCTAACGAATCAATGATGGTAGTTGAGAAAATCTAACCTGACCTTAGAAACTGGCCTTGACTTATAAACTCTTGGTAGTGTTAGATACAGTGTCCAAAAGGTACATTGAGCTCAGATATTCATGGTTTGTCAGGGATATCTTCTAACATGTTTAGTTTCCTTTTTATTCTCCATTAAAAAACAAAAATCAGAATCTTTGCCTTCATTATATTAGTTTTAACAGCTTTTTGTTGTGAATGAACATTAACCCATTTTATGGTATGTGTGTTGCAACTGTTTCTTTGCGTTTATCCACTTTGCAAACAGTAAATTTTGCAATGGACAGGATTCTTTTTTTCTTTTAATTTTAAGTAATCAAATCCATAAACTATGAATTCTAGATTTTCTTCTTCCTTTCAAAGATGTCAATTCATAAAAATTGTACAGTTTAATCTCTTACGATATCTGACTGAGGACTCGGGCTGGTGGTTAAAAACTTATGTGTAATATTTTTTTAGGCCCAACAATATGTTTGTTGTTAGGTACCATGGAGTTAGTTCCGACTCATAGCAACCTTATGTACAACAGAAAGAAATATTGCCCAGTCCTGTGCCATCCTCGTAATTGTTGCAATTTGAGCCCATTGTTGCAGCCACTGTGTCAGCCTGGGGAATGACATCACACTTTGACTGACCATAGGCAATTACAAAGACTTCACCTGGCAGGCCTCAGGGGGAAAGTTGCCCTCTTCAGCTAGGCTTGGTACACAGCCAACGCATTTCAGTGTCTAAAAGGAATTGTAGCCAAGGGATCAGGACTCTCTGACCATGTCCTTATTCCTTGTCCAGGTGACTCCATATACGGGCCTCTGAATTGGGGCGTTCAGCAGAGGCCTTCCTTAGGTGTCTCTGCTGAAGCTTCCTTATTAGAGGGGAAGAGAGAGGAAGCTTGCAGACATTTTTCCCCACTCTGACTCAGTATTCAATGTTTTTCCACTGCTATCCCTTCCCTCTTTCTCTCTTTTGGTCTCTGGGTCCATAAAACTGTAGGTCCTTTTGTTTGGGGCTCCTTCAACAGGTGGGAGTTGGCACCTTCTACAGGTATAACTTCTTGCTTATACTATCACAGTAATTGATTAAAGGTTTGACAGTTACTTTCACTTTGGCTCCGTGTTTTAATTGGCTACTTTCACACCTGACAGCTCAGCTCAGCTCTCTCCAGCTCAGCTAGCTCTCTGACACTGACATGTAATTGAAGTATACTATATTTTACATATAATTACAGATGCATAGATATTACACATACCCATACACAAATTCACCACGAGTTGGAATCGTCTAGACAGCAACTAACAACATACACAAATACGTTGTGTTTTGGTGGTAGCGTTGGCAAGAAGAGGAGAATGTGCCTAACTTCATTTCCTCTAAGAATATAACCTAGTCTTTTATCCACTGTATTAAATGACACATTATTTAATAAATTTCTATATTTATCTGGGTTTGATTCTGAAACCTATCCTGCACTATATAAGAGGCTGTGTAGAGGTTTGTCCCTGGAAAAACAAATGTTTTTGGACATGTTAGCAGTAAAGGGGACTTGAAAACAGCTACTGTGGTTTACTTTAAGATCTGAGATTTGTAGTTTAACTTAATTCCAATGTCTATGCAGTGATGAAATGAAGGTGTGTGCTGATGTACTGCCTACCTTGGTCAGGACAGTCTCAGAAAATATGACACCCGTGACTAGATGCTGCTGTAGCAGACAATGGCAGAGCAGGACAGTCATCCAAGTAGGGGCTCCTTGCTGAGTAAGAGATAGACTATCTCTTGTCTGTCAATACCTGACCACCTCTACTAGAAAAAAATGAAGCTAGTCTGGAATAACACAATTTTAGTAATATTACACAGACCCATTTGATCACTGATTTATTTTGTATGAGTTTGAAAATCATTTTTCAAATTACATTTTTCAGAATTTTTTCTAGTTTCAATACAGATGAGCAATATGATTTAAATGCATTTTATTTATTGTTTCTTAGAATTTATTTGAAGTACTTGCATTTCTTTCTTGTCATATGCATGCAATTAGTAATACATGTCATCTTGTCTTCAGTTTAAAGTAATTAATATACATTATTCTGAAATTTCATCATTCAGTAATAGCAAGATAATGTTTATTCTTTCATACGAATTTAACAGCTTTATTAATAATGTTTTAAACAAGATTAATTATCACTGTAGTTCTCGGTTAACCATGATATTTTGCTAATGATTTGATACAATCTATTTACGTTAAAAAATAACTTATGACTGTAAGTAAATCATCTTTATTTTCATAAATGTACAACAATTTTAGCTTATAGGACTCGGTGATTTAGCCTGGGCTCTTCGGATTGTACTTCTTGTCTAGGCTGAGTTCATTCGTATGTCTCTGGGTCAGATGGTAGTTGGTCATGAATTGGATGGTCCGTAGGAATTGAATCTGCTCAACATGTCTCCTAACTTACAGCAAGTTAGCCGAGGAATGCTCTCAAGGCAATGGCAGAGGTGGTATTGCCCAAGTGGAAACACATAAGTGCTTTTCTGAGGTACTGCTGGAGTAACCTGTTACTATCCCCTTGGTCAAATCAAGTCTGTGGTTTAGCCCAGATTCACTGTTAGAGACCAAGTGGAGCGACAAAAAAATTAGTTCCCCTCCCTCCCCCCACAAAAAAGACTGTTTTTGCAAACTATCACAGATGAGATGTTGAATTCATAATGCTTATGGAGAAGGTTACTAGAGGCCCTATTATGTCTTATATGTTATGGTACTATGTTGCAGTGATTCAAATTTTACGTATTTATATTCTTTTTTTTTTTTTTAACAATGAAGTTTTTGGGTCTTTTTTTTAGTTTTTTTCCATACAAAAATTTATACACACATTTTTATGTGACTCTAAGTGCTCTCCCCATACTGTGACAGCACACTCCTCCTTTCCACCGCTGATTCCCCATGTCCATTCAACCAGCTCCTAACTCTCTCTGCCTTCCCATCTCACCTCCAGACAGAAGCTGCCCGTTTAGTCTCTTGTATCTACTTGAGCTAACAGGCACACTCCTCACAAGTATCACTTTATGTCCCACAGTCCAGTCCAATCCCTGTCTGAAGAGTTGGCCTCAGAAATTGTTTTAGTTCTGGGCTGATAGAGAATCCAGGGGTCATGCTGTCCGGGGTTCCGCCAGTCTCAGTCAGAACATTAAGTCTGGTTTTCTTACTAGAATTTGAGTTCTGCACCCCACCTTTCTCCTGCTCCATCTGGGACTCTCTCTTATGTTCCCTGTCAGGGCAGCCATTGGTGGTAGCCTGGCACCATCTAATTCTTCTGGTCTCAGGCTGATGAAGTCTCTGGTTTATGTGGTCCTGGCCCTTTCTGTCTCTTGGGCTGATAGTTTCCTTGTGTCTTTGGTGTTCTTCATGCTCCTTTACTCCAGGTGGTTGGGACCAGTTGATGCATCTTAGATGGCCGCTTGCAAGCTTTTAAGACCCCAGGTGCCACTCACCAAAGTAGGATGGAGAACATTTTCTTAATAAGCTTTGTTATGCCAGTTGACCTAGATGTCCCCTGAAAACATGGTCCCCAGACCCCTACCCCTACTACTCTGTCCCTCAAAGTGTTGGATTATATTCTGGAAACTTCTTAGCTTCGATTTAGTGCCATTGTGCTGACTTCTTCTGTAGTGTGTGCTGTCCTTCCCTTCACCTAAGACAATTCTTATCTGCTATCTAGTTAGTGAATACTCTCTCCCTCCCTCCCCACCCTCGTAACCATCAAAGAATGTTGTCTTCTGTATTTAAACCTTTTCTTGAGTTCTTATAATAGTGGTCTTATACAATATTTGTTCTTCTGTGACTGACTAAATTCACTCAGCATAATGACCTCCAGCTTCCTCCATGTTATAAAATGTTTCATGGCTTCATTGTTGTTCTTTATTGTTGCGTAGTATTCCATTGTGTGGATATACCATGATTTCTTTATCCATTCGTCCGTTGATGGGTACCTAGGTTGTTTCCCTCTTTTTGCTATTTTGAACAGTGGGAATGGCACTCAAAGTCCATGGATCACTTATGTCTGTGCCTAGGCAAAGGAGCTGTGCCTACCCTGTGCCTACCCTGGGTTCCTGGCTTAGGGGATCCGGCAGTTTATTTTTTGCCCTGTTTGTTAGTTTGTTTACTCTCCAAGGCAGGGAGAATGGCTCTAGGCGTGTGATGAATCCTAATTCCGGCCCAGGGGACTCGGCAATTGCTGAAGCGGTCCGGGACCCAGTGCAGAGCAGGGAGCAGGGAGGTAAATGGGAGAGAGGTTTTTCCCTGAGGGGGCAGTTTTTGATCTGCGCGTAGGCTGTACGCAAGTACTTATCTTTCACCGATGAGGGCTGCTTCTCACTGGTTCTGGGTGGCTGTGTAGACTCTCTGGTGCTTGGTCTCACCTGGTGTGGAAAACGGGCCTCCTAAGCACCGCTGCTTGCATGCCTCACAGCTCACCCATGAGCTGATCAGGCCTGATGGTCTCAGGCTCTCACCTGGTCAAGTCTGGCAACTCCTCGCTGCTTCCAAACCATCTCTCTCTCCCCCGTCACTCAGTCCAGTTCCTCAACTCTGCCTTTGATGTTCAGGGCTCCCAGATTGCAATATATAGTCAAATCACTTGTTTTATAGGGTCTTTGTTGTAAGAGTGTCCACCGGCAGCGTCTGACTACTCCGCCATCTTGGCACCACCTCTTGAAGGTCTACCTATTTATATTCTAATCAGCCTAAGTCAGGAAGATTTAAATAAGTTTTATCACAGATGCTTACTTTGCCCTCTGTGTAATGATAATAATGATAGTTTCTATAAACTGAATTGTTCTCAGTATTTTTAGGAGGTACTTAAAACATCTACATAGCTCTAACTTCATTGCCACAGACATATATCCTGGGATTTTAGAGTTTAAAAATTAAAAGTTGGAGTAGGATCATAAATATTACTGTATATTCCACTTTATTATTGTTGAGTAAACCTTATCTCTTCAGTAATTGTTTTCAGAAACAATACGAGTATCAAAATTATATGAATCACAATTATTTGATAAAAATTTTTATTTTACTAAATAACCTAAAAACCTTTCCTTTCTTCATCCAGTTATTTCTTTTTTTAGATTTGCACTCTGAACTTAATTTAGTTTAGTTATCTTAACTCCCTCACTACAAAATCTATACTTTTAGACAGCTCTAATATTTTCCTAACATCCCTAACTACATAATGATTTCCCTTTGGAGACTCCCTAATGAGCCATTTTCTCAGGATTGCTGTCTAGCCTATTATAGTCTCTGAACATATGGTATAGTGTTTTGAACATAAAATAATTCATGATCCATTCTTAATTTCTTCATGTACTTATTTGTGTTATTTTTCAGTTACTTTTATTATTTTCAGTTCCTATATACCAAATCATGTTGTTGTTAGGTACTGTCTTTCACTGTCATATCTCAGGGGTATGTCAACTTTCTAATCCTATGTCATAATTTAGTCTCCAAGGACCTTGATTATCTTTCCTTTCTACAAAACCTCACACTGCTCCCTCCATTACATTGATGGCATCATGCTGATTGGACCTAGTGAGCAAGAAGTAGCAACTGCTGTAGACTTGGGAAGACATTTGTGTGCCAGAGGACAGGAGATAAACCTGATAAAAATTCAGGGGTCTTGCATGTCAGTGAAATTTCTAGGAGTCCATGTAAAGATGTTCTTTCTAAGGTAAGGATAAATTGTTGCATCTGGGCCTCTTACTACTAAAAGGGAGGCATAATGCCTATTGTACCTCTTTGAATTTTGAAGGAAACATATTCCTCATTTGGGTGTACTACTCTGCCCCATTTATCAAGTGACTGAAAAGCTTCTAGTTTTGAGAGGATTTCAGAACAAAAGAAGGCTCTACAAAAGGTCCAGGCTGCCATGCAAGCTGCTCTGTCACTTGGGCCATATGATTTGGTAGATTCAATGGTGCTTGAAGTGTCAAAGTCAGATATACTGTTTGGAGTCTTTGGCAGGCCCCTGTTGGTGAGTCACAGTACATATCCTTAGGATTTTACAGCAAAGTCTGCCGTACTCTGCAGATTACCATCCTCCTTTGAAGAAATAGCTTTTGGCTTGCTATTAGGCCTTAGTAGAGACTGAACGCTTAACTATAGGCCACCAAGATAACATGTGACCTGAGCTACCCATCATAAACTGGGTATAGTCTGACCCACAAAGTCATAAAATTAGGTGTACACACCAGTAGTTTATTGTCAACTCAAAGTAATATATAGATTAGGGTTGAACAGGTCTGACTGTTTAAGAAGACGTGTTTGGGTGCCAACTTGACAAAGGGTGCACTGTGATGATTCATTTTATGTGTCAATTTGACTCGGCTGTGGTGCCTAATTATTTGGTCTTATATTCCTTTTCATCAACAGCAGACAAGAATCAGGATGAGATACAGCTTCAGTTATATTCAATAAAAACCTATTGTTTACATGGTGTTAAGTGCTTAAAATACATAATGATGAAAAATAGGGTATGACACCAGCCAGTAAGTAATCTAGTGTTCTGAAATCACATATGTAACCCTAATATATCCACGAGTCCATGTGACTTAGTTATTGCGGAATCATTTTTAAAGAAGAACATTTAATTAGATCACTTATCAACATTACCACTTCTAAACAATCCCTTTCTTCCTTCCCCAATTTCCAATGAACACAAAGTGTTCCCAGGATTCACCTTTCAAGCTCCAAAACCCCTGTTCTAGTTTTAGAGACGTTTATATTTCCGCCTTCTTCTTTCTCTTTAATACATTTAGCAGGATGAATAACCCTACTCCCAGCAAGCAAAAGGGGGAGAAAAATAATTGACAGGAAACAGAGAAAGAGGGGTGGCCTGTGAACACTCATTCATTACTAATTGTTATATTATCACATATTCATTAACTTATTATTTTATTTCTTCTCTTCAAGTTGATCACTGTCATAAGCATAAGGAAGAGGTAGAGGAGATATTCTACAATGTATCTTTGTTCACAATACATATGAACCAATTACGCAAAACTTTATATTGCATTATATTGTTCATAGTTCTAAAAGCAAGTTTAAAATAGATATTTTCTTTGTGCTCTTATTTTCTTACAAGAAGAATCTCTGATGTTCATCCAATGACTGTGAAAGTAAAGTGCAAACCTAGCTTGCCCAAGTATCTCCACATGTTTTGACTGATACTGTTTTTTTTTTTTTTTTGCATGGTAAAATAATATTTACTACCAATACTTATCTGAAATCTAAGTAACCTTAAAGAATCATTTTCTGTTAGAGTTTTCAGGTTTTTATTTTGTTTTCAGGACCAAATACTGAGCACTTCAAATTTCCAGGCTTTTGAAGTCAATCCCAACAATAATATTTAACTTCACAAACTTGTTTTTTTTCCTTTCTGGAATGTCAGTGATCTCCATAGTTGGCTGATTATATCTTCAAGTCACACGTCTCCTGCTCTATTTCATTATTGTGCATTTTCTCAGCAAGCATGTTTGCTGTCTTTTCCTGAAGGATTTTATTCCACTCCTCAAGGACTTTTGCCTCCTCCTGAAGGGGTTTTTCTTCTGGAAGAGCACTGTTTTCTTCTCTGAGGGCCTTGTTCTCCTCCCGAAGGGCCTGCTCCTCTTTCCACAGAGCCAGTTCTTCCAACTCCAGTGCTATTCCCTCCTTCATCAGGGCCTGCTCCTCCAATCTGAGTGCTTTCTCCTGATGTTGCAGGGCCCTGATTTCCTCCTGGAGAGATCTGATTTCTTCTTGAAGAGCTTTTGCCTCATTCTGGAAGGCTTTCTCCTGCTCTTTGAAAGCCTTGATCTGGGCCTCAAGGGCTTAGTTTCTTTGCCAATAAGACTTTTCTTCTGTGTTTAAAGCACGACTTTTTTCCCCAGATAATTTTTGGCTCTCAGAAATCACATTTTTACACTTCCAGAGGACCTGATTGTGCTGTCTCAGGATGTGGTTCTTTTCCCGAATTAACTGGTTGTCCATTCGGAAGACTTTGTTTTCTTGTCGGAAAGCTTTGTTTTCACCCCAGAGGGACTTGTTTTCCTTTTTAAGAGCCTTATTCTCATCTCTAGACATCTTATTATCTCTCTGAAGAATTTTTTCCACTCCATGAGGTTCATGTTTGAGCTTATCTTTATCTTGAGCGCAAGAGAGAGAAAAAGAAACCAAGCGCAATATCGTCCCTTGATTTGTCCACTTTGATTCAGAGATAACCATTGTTTGTTAGTGTTTTATCTGAATAAATATATAATACACTTTCCATGTGTCCTGGGTTTAACCAAAGATGAACTAATGGTATTTGTAACCAGAAAATATTCTAAACTTGTTGAGAATATTTTTCATATAGATTTGGTTGTTGTGCTGATTTCCACAAAGTGTAATATGGCAAAGATCTAAATAATGCTCAGTCAGGCCCGCTGCAGGGAAAACAAAAACAAAAAACGGTGAAACTATGAATAGAAGTCAACAAGTGAACTACTAAAACCCGTTGCCGTCAAGTCAGTTCTGACTCATAGTGACCCTATAATTGAAATGACATGAATTTAAAAATTAACACATATAAATTACAAATTAATAACCTTATTCTAGATTACGTATAGAAATTGATCAAGGGTAATGCATTGTATTATTTACTGTGTGTCTGTGAGCCAAACTATATCTACTAAACCATCAGTTGTCCATTAATCTATTAATTTGCTATAAGTTAACTGCCTGTTATTGTTGTGAAATTATTATATCATGTATTTAGAAAACATTCCTGGCTTTGTAAGAATTAGAAAACACTTTTTAAGATGTTATATGCTATATTTTTTATGATATTTAAGTTATTAGTAGAAATATCAAATATATAAACAGATATTCACACTTCCATAAATGTGGCCTCTGAATTTCCTGCAAGCCTGGTTCCTTTTAGCACTAAAACGCAACTAGGCAACACTTTATGTCATCTACAGTGATGTCATTTAGTATTGACATTAATGATACAATGGGTGCTCTTTGTAGTGTTTGACTTTTTTTAGCATGTGTTTTAAAGGAAAAAATGCATTTAAAAAACAAATGTTTGAGATTATATTGAAAGTTTTTATCTGTTATTAAATAAATATTCAGCCTTGCATCCATTTAACTTATTAATATTGATTAATTTTTGTTATTAGCCAAATAACGTCTAATTAGCGTATCCTAGGAATTGACATAGGCTAATAAACATTATATAATCAAAGGTGAAACTATTTTAAGATCACTGCTAAATAATCAATATCAGAAAATGTGTTTATTATACACATTATTATAATCCTATCTAAGAAAAATGTGTTTATTACACACATTATTATAATCCTATCTAAGAAAAATTTTGTGTTATCCAATATACGTTCACTGCTAGTATAAAAAACAACAGAGTATTGATTGTATAACTAAAAAACAGTATATTTTTGCTGAGGTATTAAAATAATTGTATATTAAATAGATACCACAATGTGTTAACTATTTATTACTATACATTTCTAATTGGTTTAAGGTGTAAACTTGAAAACTGAATAAGCAATATCATGTATATGCCAGAACCACTCACCCTTGAATTAAGATTTGCCAATTTATTCTTCTTACCAGGTTTCTTAGCAACTCTTTATATTAAACTTGTTTAACAAGGTTCAAAAAATAAACATTTTTAATTTTCATATGTTCTTAATAAATGTAGTAAAAGAAAATCATGACAAAAAAGAGTTCACATAAAATTAAGAAGATTCATGTAAAAAGTTTTCATTTTCTTTTTTTTTAACTTGGTAAGAGTGAAAGGGACATTCAATCATCTTCATGTATAACTGAATTGAGAAATCATTTTATTTAAATAGGTGCCAGCTTCTTCTTCATATGAATGTTTCTGCTCTTGTGTTACTGCTACCTGGTAGCTAAAGATTCAAACAGTTTTAAAAAACAAAGAATTCTGGGTATTCTGTATTGGAATGTTGTGATTCCTGAGGCTAAAGAGTAAACTGGAAAGTAAAGAACAAAGAAAAACAAAAAAAACAAAAAAACCTCTGTTACCTTTTATCTATTGAATACGTTGAATGTATTAAAAACTTTCCCACAAATAAACTACAGGGCCAGATGGCTTTATTAGTGAATTCTTTAAAGTATTGTAGAGAGACACTACCAGTCATTCCATACTTTTTTTAAGTGATAGAAAAAGAATGAACGATTTGTTGTTTTGAGGCCACATTACTGCAACAAAGAAACCTGACAATGACATTACAAATCAGAAAGCTATAGCCTGAGCTATCTCATGAACACAGATGCAAACATCCTAAACAAAAGATTAGCAGACCGAATTCAACAACTCATAAAATAAGTGATATATCATCACTAAATTGGATTTAATTCCAGAATGCAAGACTAAGTTAACAATGGGAAATCAATTAATATAATTCACCACATTTACAGAAAAAAGGAGAAAAATCTCGTCTCATGTTGAGATAAGAAAAATCATTTCAGTAGATTCAGAAACAGCATTTGATTATCAAAAAGAAAATCAACAGACTTGCATGATTAAAAACCTAAACCAAATCACCACCATCACTGACAACAATATCCTTTTGCCTAGTAGAAATAGAAGGGAACTTCCATTAAAAGAAAAAAAAAAAAAAAAACTACAGAAACATATGTGATTATGAAATATTTATAGACTAGAAAGATATAAGGATGCCCACTGTCATCACCTTCATTTTTTCTTCTACTGGAATTCCTCACTGCTGCAATAAGACACAATAAGAAATAAAGTAAGGACTGGAAAGAGAGAAAAAAAAAAAAAAGCCTGTCATTATTTGCAAATGATATCACAAATATTTAAAATCCAAAATAACCTACAGTTAAACTATTAGAACTAAACAAGGTATAGCAGACTTATTGGATACAAGGGCAATCTAAAAGTCACTTTATAAATTCAAATAATAAACAATTAGAAAATGAATTTTATTAGTGTATATCATTTACATTGTCAGCAAAAATAAGATTGTTGTTGTTAGGTGCTATCCCGTCAGTTCCCACTCCCAGTGACCCTATGTACAATAGAACGTAGTGCTGCCCAATCCTGGGCCATCCTCACAATCTCTGTTTTGCTTGTCCCCATTGTTGCAGGAGCTAGTGAGTCAATCCATCTCATTGACAGTCTTCCTCTTTTTCGCCGACCCTCTACTTTACCAAGCATGATCTCCTTCTCTAGGGAAACGTCCCTCCTGATAACTTGTGCAAAATACATAAGTCATCAGTTTAAATACAATGCTTCTAAGAACCATTCTGGCTGTATATCTTCCAAGACAGATTTGTTCATTCTTCTGGCAGTCCATGGTATATTCAATATTCTTTACTGACACCATAATTCAAATGTATCACTTCTTCTTCAGTCTTCAGTGTTAATTGTCCAGCCTTCACATGCATATGAGGCAGTTGAAAATACCATGCCTTGGGTCAGGAGCACCTTAGTCCTCAAGGTGACATCTTTGCTTTTTAGCACGTTAAAGAGCTCTTTTGCAGTAGATTTGCCCAGTGCAATATGTTGTTTGATTTCTTGATGTTGCTTCATGAGCTTTGATTGTGGATCCAAGTAAAATTAAATTTTTGACAACTTCAATATTTTCTCCGTTTATCATGATATTGCTTATTGGTCCAGTTATGAGGATAAGATATATGGAAATAAATCTATGCAAGATCTCTACACAGAAAAATACAAGCATTAGTGAGAGAAATTACAGAAATTTAAATAATAGGAAGAACAGGCCTTGTTTATGTTTTGGAAGACTCAATATTGGAAGTACGTTAAGTCTCCCCAGATTGATTCATATGTTCAATGAGTTCCCCCCAAAATAATTGCTGTTGTTTGTGTGTGTGCATGTGTGTATTTATGTGTATAAATTAAAAAGTTGATTCTAATATTTTTATTGAAATGATCTTGAGAAGATCAACTTATTAAAAAGCTGTACTAAGTCAAATAGTACAGTGTTAATTCAAGGTTAGATAAGTAAATCAATGAATCAGTGAAGGAAGCTCAGAAACAAACCCACATACTCACAGACACTTGATTTACGATAAAGCTGGCACTGAATAGCTAAGGGAAAAGGAAGAAATTTCAATATGTTATTCTATGTCAACTACATATCCATCTGGAAAAAAATAAATCTTGATTTTACCTTCTACCACACACAAAAATCAATTTCTGTTAAACTGTTAAGTTTCAGTGTGGAAGCTAAAACAATAAAAATTTCAGAAAAGAACAGAAGAAAATATATTTATGTCCTTGGAATATGCACAGGTGTTTTTGAAGGGAAACTCAAATGGACTATTGAAAAGGGAAGATTAAAAAATTAACTACACCAGAATCAGGAGCATCTGTTTATCAAAAGACATCATTAAGCAAGTGGAATAAAAAGCTGCAATTTGAGAAATACTATTTACAAACAATGTAGTTGACAAAGGGTTTATATGCAGAATGCATAAATAATTCATAACAAGATTTTATAAGACAGATAATTTTTTTAAAAGGCAGAATAATTGAGGAGGCACCTCCCAAAAGAAGATATTAAAATATAAAGTTATGATGCTGTGCTAAATTTCATTAAATTGGGGGCACGTTAACTACCACTTCTTAAGTTCACACATACAAGACAAGGCAAGGCATGATTTGACCAATAAAGATTCAACAAGCCACTTTTAGATTTAAATAGTTTATTATTTTCATACAGACAGAGAAAACAATCTGGAAGCCTATAAGACCCTGTCTCTTGATAGTCTCCCAGAGGATACTGAGGGGTGAATGGGAAATTGCCTTGTATCAGCCCCTTACATTTCCCTTATGTTCCAGGAGGGTTGCAGGGTATTCTGCCAAGATTCAGGTAAGCTGTGATTCAACCTTTGATTATATGGATATATACAAGCTCTCCAGGGTGCCATGTGGAATCATTCTGTTGTATTACTGCATATTCAGAAAAATAGCTAAAATTTAAAAGACTGATTACACAATACTGAGAGAGAAAAGTTCATAACCTGCCCAATAAGAAATTCTTGGGGAGGCATGGAGAAACTCAGTTCTTATGGGAGTGCAAACTGGTACAACCACTTTGGAAAACCATTAAGCAGTATCAATGAAAGCAAAATATATGTGTACCCTGTGATCGAGAATATGTGCACATGCACAATAAATACCTGGAAAGTGAGATCATAGTAACATTATTTGAAATAACCCCAATCTAGAAACAACATAAATGTTTACTAACAGTAGAAAAGATAAACAAATTGATGTATATTCACACAATAGTATACTATAAAGTTGTGTCATAATAGAGTATTATAAAGCTGTGTAAACTGATGATATACTGCTACAGAGAACAGCACTGATTCATCTCATAAACAAGAGTGGTGAGTGAAATAAGCTATACATTTTACATAATTTTATTTAAATAAAATCCAAAAGCATGCAAATAATTTATATTATAAGTCAGAATAGAAATCACTTCTGAGAGGTAGGGATGTGCTGATGATCAGGATGTTGATAGTGTTAAGTTTTTAGTTCTGGGTGATGGTTCCATGAGTTTGCTTTGTAATAATTCGTCGAGAAACACACTACATTTGTGTGCTTTGTGTGCATGCTTTCTGTCAATAGAAACATTAATTTAAAAAGGAAACAAGGGAATGTGTTTATGTGAACATTGATATCACTATGTATTGATGACTTCTACAGAAGACTGCCACCTAATAGCAGGATTTTCTTGGACAAACTATTAACTTTTTTCTCTCTGTCAGTTACATCAACTTTATAATGGGAAATACCTGATCTTTTCCTATGAGGACACTGTGGGTTAAAATACTGTAAATAATTTAGAAGATTGCCTGGCCCATAATAAGTTTAAGTCATCATCATCATCATCATCATCATCATCTTATTATGAAAAGAACTTAGAAGATTGCCTATCACATGAAAAGTTTGAGGAGTCTTCTTGTTATTATTTTTTAGAATTTTTCTCA
>NW_004443949.1:30008792-30020006 GCF_000243295.1 Trichechus manatus latirostris
CCTGGAAGTTTTCTTCCCACTAAGTGATTTTGGATTGATATATGATAAAAGAAATTTAAAACTTGAGAATGAGGTCAATATGAAACCTCTAGGGGCAAGATACTGAATGGGACTCTGCTGTTAAGTGCTGTCGAGTGGATTCAGATTCATAACAACTTTATATGACAGAGTAGAACTGCCTTATAGGGTTTCGTAGGTTGTGATCTTTATTGGAGCAGATCTCCAGGTCTTTCTCCTATAGAACCACTGGTGGGTTCGAACCGCTGAGCTTTGTGTTAGCAGCTGAGCGCTTAATTATTGTACCACCGGGCTCCTTGAGTGGGATGTTAGATTCTTAGAATTCTTGGGCAAATTATTTCTGACTATACTGTGTCAAGAAGCAAGTTTTTTGTGTTGTTGTTTCTGTTTTTATTTTTTCTTACTTGGCCACTAGATGTTTGATTCATTGTTGTATGTTTGAGTACATACCTGAATTTCCAGGATATCCTAGAAAAGACTACAAGCACAGAGTTTTAAATGGGATAGAATCAGAGAAGAGAGATGCAGACATACTGTAAACCAAGAAGCTCATTCTTAGGAGGAAAATAAAATTAAAGGTTTTCTTTTATCCCTGAGTGTAAGCAATAAATAATTTGGGGCAATGAGAAACCTGTCATTCAGGGCATACCTTACGTCCTTAATTGTATGTCCGAGTGAGTATGTGTGTGTGTGTTTTCATTTATTTTTTTATATACACTGAGTAGCACAGTATTCTTTTTGCATTTCCTTTTAAATACCTTTTCTAAAATTTTCAGAGGACATCACTCTAAGTAACTTCCATTTATTCAGCATTCTCTAAAAATATGTAAGTAAGAATAGATCCTAAAGTATTTCTAGCATGTCAAAATTGTCAGAATTAATATATCTCCTCATTTTATCAGCCATGGACCACAGATCTTTTATAGCCCATGGGATTAAAGGATCTGAAAATATAGAATGGGTCTCTTTCAAAATCTCACTCAAAAGAGAGAAGAGACAATTTTTTTGAGATAAAATATTGCAAACATTTTTCCATATTCTTTGTAAATCATTTTTACCCCACAAATTCATATGATAAAAAAGGCAGAAAGACAGGTTCATTAAGCTATCTTGTCTGGGTCCCTTGTCTCCATTAATATTTCATAATGGTCAACTTTACCAATTGCTTCTGCATTGTGCTTTTAAGGAATCAAGTTTTCAAATTTACATTTCAATGAAGTCATAGCCTAAAAGTGAGATGCACAAAATGACTGTTACTCTAAAGCCACTGGTTAGAGTAATTTAAATAATAAAGGAAATTAATTATGTAAATGTCCAGCTATTCTCAGCCATTCAGCCTTGATGAGCTTCAGCAGAGGATAGGAAATGGGATTCATCTTTAGCTTTTTACTCTGATCACCCATGAGAGTGATAAACTTCTTATATATAAATATACTCCTGCAACGTGTTGTAGACAAAAGAACACACAAGTCTAATGTATTTATAAAAACAAAACGTTAAGAGTTGAAGGAATAGAGGTTCATTTTTAAAGATAGAGGAATAGTTCATAATTTATAGCAATAATGTTGCTGTTGCGTGCCGTCAAGTCAATTCCGATTCACAATGACCCTATATGATAGAGTAGAACTGCCACGTAGGGTTGCCTAGGCTGTAATCTTTATGGGAGCAAATGGCTAGGTCTTTCTACCCTGGAGCTGCTGGTGGGTTTGAACTACCCATCTTTCGGCTAGCCGCGGAGGGCTTAACCACTGCAACACCAGGTCTCCTTATAGTAATAATAGAAATTGCCCTTTAATACCACCTACTATAGGTGGATAGGAGCCCTGGTGGTGCAGTGGATAAAGTGATTGACTACTAAACAGAAGGTCGGCAGTTTGAAACCACCAGCTGCTCTGTGGGAGAGATGAAGCAGTCTCCTTCTGTAGAGATTTACAGTTTAGGAAACCCTATGGGGTCGCTATGAGTTGGAATCAACTCAATGGCAGTGTGTACTATACTCTATGGCAATGTGTACTATAGCCGGAAGGGAACTTAGAGATAATTGAGTTCAACATCTTCCCTTCAGATGGAGTTGCTGCTGTAAAGACTAAGTGTGTTTCCTCAGGCCTTATAAGTAGTCAGCAACAGAGACTTGGCCAGATTCATGTCATTTGACGCCGAGACAAGGTCACTTTTTAACATGCCGTAGCTGACTTTAAGGTGAGTGATAAAATTGTTTTATTTCTTTTGAAATAGTGAAAAATCTGCTCAGAGTTTTTGTTTTGTGATTTAAGGAGACATTTTCTGGTTCCTAGATTTCCATGATTCTGAAAACAGAAACCCTACTATTGGCATAGGCAATCCATGAATATATTTCTCTGTTTATTTCATGCAGTGGTTCTGGATCACAAAGTACTTGTTTGTGTTTCTAAGACTCTTGTAATAACCCTTAGCTACAACTCATACACATTTGTATTTCTCTGAGCAAAGTAGAGAAATAAAAGAGGCAGTAATTTTGAGCAAACCCATACTTGAGAGTGACCGCAACAGTAGATGAGGGAGGGGAATAAAGACCGTTTAATTGTCCTTTATGATGAGAGAAAACTCATTTCTCTTCAGGAGCTTCAAATGCATTTAACAAATATATATTGCACTTACATCAAAAGAACATAGAATATTCTGAAATGAATCAGATGTGATCCCTGCCCTTAAGTTTCTTGCAAATTAATCAGTAGTTAAGAGCTCTGCTGCTAACCAAATTTCAGCAGTTCTAATCCACCATGCTCTCCTTGGAAACTCAATGGGGCAGTTCTACTCTGTCCTATAGGGATGCTATGAATTGAAATCGAGTGGATGACGAGTTCAGTTTTTTTTGGTTTACCAGATACTAATCAAACAGGGAACTATGAAGCAGATGTCAACTGAGAACCTACTAGAAAGCACTTAGAGAGTACATGACACATAATACTGAACAGATAATTTCAGAAATTAAATCAGAATGTGATAATCACTACAATAATGCCTGTAGGCTAACAGAGGAATTTGAGATAGGATTTGAATAAACAGGAGTTGGAATTGACTTGACGGCAACAGGGTTTTTATTTTCACTAATCTAACTTAACAGAGAATGAACAAATGCAGGAAGAAATGTGGGGAAAATTAAGAAGGTGGGAAAAAAATACAGTAGGCACTTCAGCAACCAAAATTAAATGAAATTCTAAAAAGATCTGTTCCTTCACAATTATCATAAACACTCATGTAAAGAATGTAGGCATGTCATCCCTTGCTGAAAATGAACAATAAATTGGTCCAGGTTTTTAGTCTGTTTGTCTTTTTCTTTCTTTTTGTATAAATTGTCTTCCTTTCAGAATTGTGCTTTTTTTGGTGATACAGACTTAACTACTTAATATTGGTGGTTTATACTTGCACAGTTTTTGCTTTATTCCCTCATATTTCTTGTTCTTATTATATGTATGCTAGTAGCATTTGCATTATTTATATCTTTGGAGACTAACCATGATCTGTAAATTTCCATATTTGTTTGTGACAGCCTGCTGAACGATAGTGGTTTATTATAAGCTAAGAAAATCAACAACTTCTTACCAAACGACAGATTTCCTTAAGTAGTACAAGCGTTATGAAAAAAAAAGTAAAAGCCCCTACCTAACAGCAGATGTTGCTGTTTCTGCCAATTATTCCTCTGCCTTTAAGGCTCATTTCTGGAAAAAGTGTGTAAGTTAACTGGTAGTATAGAATTTTATTTGTAAAGTTCACGTTGACAATCTTCTTTTAGTGTTGGACACTAAATCATTTGTATACTTTAAGCAATGTCTTGAATTCAGAAGTTGAATGTCACCATGTTACTTGAAAATGAAATGCTTGATAAAAACACACGTTTCTTTTTTTTAATTCTTTAATTAAATTTATTGCAATATTTTGTCATCATTCTACAGTTTTTCTTAAATAGACTTGAGAGTTATTTGATACTACTGGCCCCTTTCATAAAAGAATTTTTATAGGCCCTACTTAAACCTACATTTCATTTATAAACTTGTAAAACTTACCCATTATAGATAGAATCCATTACTAGCAAATCAATTTTGACTCATAGCGACCCTATAGGACAGAGGAGAACTGCCCCATAGGGTTTCCAAGGTTATAATCTTTATGGAAGCAGACTGTCATATCTTCTTCCCAAAGAGTGACTGGTGAGTGACCTTTCAGTTAGCAGCCCAGCGCTTAACCACTTCACCACCAGGGTTCGTATTATAGAAATGTTGCTGTTATTGTTGCTAGGTGCTATAGAGCCAATTCTGCCTCATATCTACACTATGTACAACAGAACGAAACACTGCTTGGTCCTGCGTGACCCTCACAATTGTCTCTATGCTTGAGCCCATTGTTGCAGCCGCTGCATCAATTCAGGTCGTTGAGAGTCTTCCTCTTTTTTGCTGACCTTCTACTCTACCGAGCATGATGTCCTTCTCCAGGGACTGGTCCCTCCTGACAACATGTTCAAAGTGTGTGAGACGAAGTCTCATCATTCTTGCTTCTAAGGAGCATTCTAGCTGTACTTCTTCCAAGAAAGATTTATTCGTTCTTCTGGCAGCCCATGGTATATTCAATATTCTTCGCCAACACCATAATTCAAAGACACCTATTCTTCTTCAGTCTTCCTAATTCGTCGTCCTGTTTCACATGCATATGAAGTGATTGAAAGTACCATGGTTTAGTCCTCAAAGTGACACTGTTAAGTTATAGAAATTCTTTCAAAGTTTTACTATTCACAAAGGCAATTCTGTTAAATTTGAGTGACATAAAGATCTTCTACAGGAAGAGGATATATTGCTTAAACTGAAATTATTTAATCTTCTTTCCTATCTCTCAAATGGCTCAGGTGCATTAGGTGACTGTGATTTTTGTCAAATGGCAGATTCATAAACATAAGGGAGTTCTTCAACAACTATTCATTGTGTCTACCATGTATCATGGTTGTACTAACAATTGTGAGTATAAATGAATCAGACATATTCTTTACACTCAGGGAGCTACAACTTTGTAACTGAGGAGGGTCAGTGCTGCAAAGGTTCTATGTACAATGTACAATGGGGTCACAAAGACTGGAGGTGGGAGTTTTATGTGGGTGTGAGGCAGTTATTAAGTAGGCTTTAGGGATCAGGTCATGTTTTAAGTAAGTCTAGAAAAAATACGAGCCTATATACCAGAACGGTTAAAGAAGTTTAAAGATATTAGTGTAATTCAGATTGAAGGTTAGCATGAGCAAACGCTCACATGTTTAAAGAACTGAAGTATATATATATGGTTTGATAAAGGGGAAAAAGAATTTGCAAAAGAAAAAAGAATTACATCATTCCATTTTTAAAAAATTGTGGACATGCTTTTTTTCAATGGGGAATAATTAAGTGTTCTGCCCTGGAACAAAACAAAATCAACTTTTTAATTAGCGAACAGTATTAATTCATTCCTATAGCCAATAATTTTGAAAGCTTGCTATATTACAGGATTCGGAGATATATTGGAAATAAACACAGAAGAGAATGCACTCATGGAGCTTAAATTCTAATAGAGAAAACAAACATTAAACAAAAAATTAAAATTCAAAACACTGACAACCCCAAATGCTGGCAAGAATGTAGAGCGATAAGAACTCTCATTCATTGTTGGTGGGAACGCATATTGATATCACCAATTCAGAAGACAGTTTGGTAGTTTCTTACAAAGCTGAACATAATCTTAGTATATGATCAAGTAATTACCTTCCATAATATTTTCTCAAATGAGCTGAAAACTATTCCCTATACACAAAAGCCTGAACACAAATGTTTATAACAGCTTATTCATAATTGCTAATAATTGGAAACAACCAAGATGTCCTTCAATAGGTGAATTAATAAACTGTGGTACTCTGTACAATGGAATATTGTTCGATGATTAAAAAAAATGAGTTTACAAGACACGAAAAGTCATGGAGAAACTTTAAATGCATATTGCTAAGTGAAAGATGCTGGTCTGTATAATCCCAACTATATGACATTTTGAAAAAAGCAAAACTATGGATACAGTAAGAAGATCAGTGATTGCCAGGGATTGGAAGGGTGGAGGAATAGGTCAAACATAGAATATCTTTAAGGCCTTGAAGCTATTCTGTATGAAACTGGAATGGTGGATAAAGGACATTACGTATTTGTAAAAACCCGTAGAGCTATACAACACAAGAGTGAACCTAATGTAAATTACAGACTTTAGTTAATAATAATATATCAGTGTTGGTTCATCAATTGTAATAAATTCACCACGCCAATGCAAGATGTTAATAATAAGGAAAATGAGGAAGGGGAAGTTATATGGAAACTATGTGCTTCTGTTCAATTTTTCTGTAAACTAAAACTGCTCTGCAAAGGAAAATCTGTTATTAAAAAAAAAAAAAAAAAAAGTACTAAAACACAGAAACTCAGGTTATTTATTCATGTAGTTTTCATTCATTCACAAAGTAAAAGTCTCATTCTCTAACAGTCTAACATGGCATTCCTTGGGTTTCCTGTGGGATTCCTCAGACCCGTATCTTCTAACATGCTTTGTGAATGTTAGGGGAGATATGAGCTCAGTGGTTTCAGACTTCCTTGACCGTGGACTATCTTTTCTCAAGACATCATGAGAAACCTGTATTCTAGACCTGAACACGCCTTGGAAAATGCTGGTCCAACAACAGGATAGCGCCATAGTGATTCTAGATGCCAGTCTTGCCACAGAATACTAACATGTGGGGGATTTTCCAGATTCCCCTGATGCCTGTGCTCAAAACAGATCACGGTCCAGTTTTGGAAAATTGCATTCTTTCCTCAACAATGCTTTCAGAAAACCACCTTCTAAAGTGGGACCAACTTCACTTTTGTACTAGGAGTGCTGGGATGCTGTGGACACTAAAATCAAATTTGCTTTTGCTTTTTAAGACGTATGTTTGTAATGCAGTCTGTCCCAAAAGTAGTCTTCATGTAAAGAAGTTAAGATTACTACTATTATTTCTTATGTATTGTATTAATCTTCCTATTATATTGTCTAATTGAAGATTTTTAATACACTAAAAATAAAAAATATATATAGACCAATTGAAGTAAGTAAGATTGTCCAGGTGAGTATAGACTAAGGCACACGAGAGTAATTTTGTGCAAAGCAATATATAAAAGGTGAACACATAAAAATCATCCCTCAAAGCAGAAATGAAAAGTAAGGTCAGAGAGTTAGGAGAAAAATTACAGAAAAGTGAAAGGAGTTTCAAGAAAAAAGATTATAAAGTGAGACTTTGAAAACTAATTTATTGGTGCTCTTTTTTAGTATAATTTCAATGGGATAATATAGAAACTAATAGTTGTGGTTAGCTGAAAAGTGAATGAAACCTTAAAAAAATGAAATGAGAATTGTACAGAATTATTTTGAAGAGCTGAACTTTGGAGGAAAAAGGGGACTGGTAAGTTGCTGGTGGGTGATGTTGAGTTGAGGAATTTATTTTTATTATTTTTATTTTTAAATGCATGAGCATCTCCATGGAATAATCCCTTGGTGGGAAAATAATTTATAATGTGTGAGTAAATGTATATTGTGTAATTATACAGAAATATGTAGAAACAATTCCATGAAATTCAATTTCATGATTTGAATATATATTTGAGCAACTATGTGATGTCTATTACCTTTCAAAGGCCAGATCTTCCTACATGCCCTTCTGTCCTATTTGTTGGAGGTTTAAAAGCATTTGTGACTTATCTTTTCTCTGTTCTTGAGTTTGTCCAGTGCAAAGATGCACAAAGCAAGCTGCAGCCTCAGTGAGGAAGTGTGGGTAAGAATAAGTGCCTTGCAGGGAGCTGAATGAATCATTGTGTCTATGTTCTCCTTCACATGGACACAAAACAAAGTTTAAAAAATCACACAGGAATATACGACAATGTGTTTTCTTTCTCAGACAATGTGTTTTCTTTCTCAGTGACTCTCCAGAGGTATTTGAGCATGACTTTTTACATTTAGGACATACTATTTGCTAATAAAAGGCTTAGCAGGGACCAGAAAAACCAAACCAAACCCATTGCCGTCTAGTCGATTCCGACCTGACCCTAGCAGAAGAATAGTACTGCCCCATATGGTTTCCAAGCAGTGGCTGGTGGATTTGAACTGCCAGCCTTTTGGTTAGCAGCACCAGGGCTCCTAGGAGGGACCAGGACCCTACAAAAAACTGTCACCAAAAGACAGTTTGGAACTGACTTAGCAAATAGGAGTAGATTTGAGAGGAGATTCTAACAAGAGTTTCTGAGAGCTACAAGGAGCAGCCACCAAGAGCTGAGTACCAGGAGCTGCTATACCATGAGAGGAATAAATGTTTAACAATTCTGTATCACCATCAAGAGTCGATATTAGGAGTCACAGTGTGAAAAAAGATGTTGCCCATGAGAGTTGTCATTAGGATCAGAAGCTTCACAGTTTGATGAAGGAAATGGTATTGCTCAGAAGTATCTGCACCTTTTACCATTAAGGAAGGAATAACCCCTGAAAGAAAGGGACCATGTTGCTTTCTTTTAACACCTGTGACACTTAAGTTCTTTATTATTGTTACCGTTATTATTGTATTATATTTTATTCACAGAGGATAAAGAAAAACTATTCAGAGGAAACTTAACAAACATGAAGATACTATATAGCAAAAAAAAAAAAAAAAGCCAAATTTAAACTAATTGAGTTTAAATTTCCTATGATAGATAATGTTATGTGTCAACTTGGTTAGGCCAGAATTCTCAGTATTATGTAATTATCCTCCATTTTGTGATATAATGTAATCATCTTCATGATGTGATCTGATGTGATCAGTCAACCAGTTGTAAGGGAAATTTCCTGGGGGGTGTGGCATGCAACCAATGTATATATGGATGTTCTGGCAAAGCTTGTTTGCTTGCTCTGCATCCTGTTTCCAGCTCCTCATCATCTGACTTCTGGTTCTTGGGACTTGAGCCAGAGACCTATCACTTAATCTGCCAGTTTTGGGGTTAGCCAGCTCTGCAGCCCTCTGAGCCAGTAGCCTGTCTCCTGATCAGTCAACTTTGGGATTCCCTGGCTTCTGGAGCCCTCTGAGCCAGTAGTCTGTCAACTAACCTGTCAGTTTTGGGTTCCTTGGCCACTGCAGCCACGTGAGTCAGGAGAAGCCTAGAACAAGTGCCTGACCCATGGACTTTGGGACTTGCCAGCCTCCACAACAGAGAGAGCCATTTCCCTGAGATAAATATCTCTCTCTCTCAATATACATATATACAAAAAAAAAAAAAAAGAAGCTGTTGAGTCTATTCCAACTCATAGCAACTCTTTGTATGACAGAATGAAACATTGCCTTTCCTGTGTCATCTTCACAACAATTGTTATGTTTGAGCCCATTGTTGCAGCCACGTGTCAGTCCATCTCGTTGAGGGTCTTCCTCTTTCTCACTGACCCTCTACTTTACCAAGCATGACGTCCTTCTCCAGGGAATGTCCCTCCTGATAACATGTCCAAAGTATGTGAGACAAAGTCTCACCATTTTTCCTTCTAAGGAGCATTCTGGCTGTACTTCTTCCAAGACAGACTTATTCCTTCTTCTAGCAGTCTACAGTATATTCAATATTCTTCACCAACACTATAATTCAAAGGCACCAATTCTCCTTTGGTCTTCCATATTCGTTGTCCAGCTTTAACATGCATAAGAAAACATTGAAAAGACCATGGCTTGGGTCAGACGCACCTTAGTCCTCAAAATAACATCTTTGGTTTTTGACGCTTTAGAGATCTTTTCCAGCAGATTTGCCCAGTGCAATGCATTGTTTTATTTCTTGACTGCTGCTTCCATGGGTATTGATTGTGGAACCAAGTAAAATGAAATCCTTGACAACTTCAATCTTTTCTCCATTCATCATGATGTTACTTATTGGTCCAGTTGTTAAGATTTTTGTTTTCTTTATGTTGAGGTGTAATCCATACCGAAGGCTCTGTTCGTTGGTCTCCATCAGTAAGTGCTTCAAGTCCTCTTCACTTTTGGCAAGCAAGATTATGTCATCTGCATATTGCAGGTTATTAATGAGTCTTCCTCCAATCCTGTTGTCTCTTTCTCCTTCGTATAGTTCAACTTCTTGGATTATTTGCTCAGCATAAAGATTGAATAAATATAGTGAAAGGATACAACCCTGACACAACTTTCCTGACTTTAACTCACGCAATATCCCCTTGTTCTTTTTGAATGACTGCCTCTTGGTCTATGTACAGCTCCCTCATGAGCACAGTTAAGTGTTTTGGAATTCACATTCTTTACAACGTTGTCCATAATTTGTTATGACCTGCACAGTTGAGTGCCTTTGCATAGTCAATAAAACACAGGTAAATATCTTTCTGGTATTCTCTGCTTTCAGCCAGGATACATCTGACATCAGCAGTGACATCCTTAGTTCCACATCCTCTTCTGAATCCAGCTTGAATTTCTGGCAGGTCCCTGTCGATGTACTACTGCAATCACTTTTGAATGATCTTCAGCAAAATTTTACTTGTGTGTGTTATTAATGATACTGTTTGATGATTTCCGCATTCTGTTGGATGACCTTTCTTTGGAATGGGTGCACATATGGATCTCTTTCATTCAGTTGGCCAGGTAGCTGTCTTCCAAATTTTTTGGCATAGACAAGGGAGCACCTCCAGCACTACATCCATTTGTTGCAACATGTCAGTTGGTATTCTATCAATTTCTGAAGTCTTGTTTTTTGCCAATGCCTTAAACGCAGTTTGGAACTCTTTCTTCATTTCTATTAGTTCTTGATCATATGCTACTTCTGGAAATGACTGAATGTCAACCAATTCTTTTTGGTACAGTGACTGTACTTCTTCCTTTTTTTTTTTGTTGCTTCCTGGGTCGTTTAACATTTTCCCCGTAGAATCCTTAAATATTGCAACTGGAGGCTTCAATTTTTTCTTCAGTTCTTTCAGTCTGAGAAATGTCAAGCTTATTCTTCCTTTTTGGTTTTCTATCTCCAGGTCTTTCTACATTTCATTATAATACTTTACTTTGTCTTCTCAAGGTGCTCTTTGAAATCTTCTGTTTAGCTCTTTTATTTCATCATTTCTTCCATTCACTTTAGCTAGGCTACGTTCAAGAGCAAGTTTCAGAGTCTCTTCTGACATTTATTTTGGCCTTTTCTT
>NW_004443949.1:30021311-30024079 GCF_000243295.1 Trichechus manatus latirostris
CTACTCACCAAGGTAGAATGTAGAACATTGTCTTTATAAACTGTGTTATGCCAACTGAGCTAGATGTTCCCTGAGACCATGGTCCCAACAGCCCCAGGGCCATATTTTTAACTAACAATCATTCTTTGTTTCCAACTTTTGCATTCCAGTTGCCAGTAATTATCAATGCATCTTGATTGTATGTTTGATCAATTTCAGACTGCAGAAGTTGGTAAAAATCTACAATTTCTTTATCTTTGGCCTTAGTAGTTGGTGTGTAAATATGAATAATAGTTGCATTAACTATTCTTCTTGTAGGTGTATGGATATTATGCTAACACTGACCGCATTGTACTGCAGCATAGATCTTGAAATGTTCTTTTTGTTGATGAACACAATGCCATTCCTCTTCAATTTGTCATCCCCGGCATAGTAGACCATATGATTGTCTGATTTAAAATGGCCAATACCATTTCATTTCAACTCACTAATTCCTAGGATATCTATCTTTTTTCAATTCTATTTCATTTTTGACAACTTACAATCTTCCTAGATTCATACTTGGTACATTCCATGTTTGGATTATTAATGGAAGTTTGCAGCTGTTTCTTCTCAGTTTGAGTCCTGCCACGTCAGAAAATGAAGGTCCTGAAAGCTTGACTCTATCCATGTCGAATACATTTGCATTGTCAATAATACACGGGTAATCATCTTTCTGGTATTCTCTGCTTTTACCCATATCCATATGACAACAATGGTATCCCTTGTTCCATGTCCTCTTCTGAATCCAACTTGAATTTCTGGCAGTTTTCTTTTGATGTACTACTATAACTGTTTTTGAATTATCTTCAGAAAGATTTCACTTGCTAGTGACATGAATGATATTGTTCTATATTTTCAGCATTCTGTTTGATCATCTTTCTTTGAAATGGGCACAAATATGGATCTCTTCCAGTCTGATGGTTGACAAATTTCTTGGCATAGACATGTGTGCACTTCCAGCTCTGCATCTGTTTGTTGAAACATCACAGTTGATATTCCATCAATTCTTGGAGCCTTGTTTTTCGAAGATGCCTTTAGTGCAGCTTGGGCCTCTTCCTGCAGTACCATCAGTTATTGATCATATGCTACTTCCTGAAGTGGTTAAAGATCAACCAATTCTTTTTGGTACAGTGACTCTGTATTCCTTCTACCTTCTTTTGATGCGTCCTGCATCATTCTATATTTTCCCTGTATTAAAATAGCAGCTTAATTATTTCCATCTCTGTCTTAGTTACCTAGTGCTGCTATATACCAAATGTGGATAAGTTTAACAAACAGAAATTTATTCACTCACAGTTTATGAAAGAGGGTAGGAGTCCAGATTCAGGACACCAGTTCCAGTGGAAAGCTTTCTCTTTCTGTCATCTCTGGGGGAAGGTCCTTGTCATCAGTTTCCCCTGGGTCTAGAAGTTTATCAGCACAGAGACCCAGGGTCCAATGGATGCATTTCACTCCTGACTCTTCTTTCTTGGTGGTAAGAGGTCCTTATCCTCTCTGCTGTTCTCTCTATTTTATACTTCAAAAGAGATTGACTCAAGATACAACATAATCCTGGAGATTGTGTCCTGTCTCATTAACATAACTGTCTCTAATCCTGCCTCATTAACATCATAGAGGTCAGGATTTACAATACGTAGCATGATTACATCACATCACAAAATAGAGGACAACCACACAGTAATGGAAATCATGGCTTAGCCAAGCTGACTCATTTTTAGGGAAAACAATTCAATCCATAACAATTTTCTTATCTTGCTTACTTTTCTCTCATCACTTATTATTATTTAATTTTATTATTATCTAACAATATACAAATGAACAATAAATGTAAGAAGTGTTTCACTCACACATTAGCTCTATAAGGGTAGAAAGATTTTCTCTTTCATTCAAGATTCTGTGTCTCCTACCTAGAATACTTCCTGACACATAGTAGGTGTTCAACATATTCATCGACTTTGTTAAATTGATAGTAGCTATTATTGTATTCCACCATCTGTCAGTTTGTTGTTTTGTGGTGGCTTGCATGTTGCTATGATGTTGGAAGTTATGCCAACAGTATTTCAAACACTAGTAGGGGCACCCATGCTGGAGACGTTTCAGTAGAGATTCGAGACTAAGACTGACTGCAGAAAAAGTCCTGGCTATCTACTTCTAAAAATTAGAGATTGAAAACCTGACAGATCACAGAATATTGTCCAAGACTTTGACTTGTTTACTTTACATGCAACATCAGGGGGGAATCAATTGCTGGAGATGGATATCATGTTTTTAAAGTGGCAGGTAAAGACAAGGGAAACTCTCAGTAAGACGGATGGACACAATAGCCACAACAATGGACTCAAACGTGCCATGATGAAGATGGTGCATGACCAGGTAACGTTTTATTCTGTTACGCGCAAGGTTACCATGAGTTGGTGCCTACTGAATGTCAACTAACTACCACAACATTATTATTTTATTGGATTATTATAAGTTGAATCAAGAAGTAATAAGTAATGCATAGCATAAAATAATGAAAACGCTTTGAAGCATAATGGTAATACCATGAAATATGATAAAACATTCATAATTCAATACCTACAAATGAGTATAGAAAACATAGATATTAAAAACAATCTCACTCATGTAGTCATTTTATTGTTCGTTTCTTTATTTGCTTGATTCCAAACTGGGTAATTAGAGGATTATTGTTCTTGTAATTCATTATACCATTTAATTACTGACAATACCTTTCATTTATAAAAGAA
>NW_004443949.1:30025220-30026591 GCF_000243295.1 Trichechus manatus latirostris
TGAACCCTAACAATAGATAGCATTTCTGTTCTTTATTTTCCTTCCACATAATATTTAAATTGTACTTTTGACATATGCATAACCATTAGCAATAACAATTAAAATTTTAGTGAACCATCTAGATATTTTGTGAGTGTTACAAAAGAAGTTAATGGGATACATAAAATTTTGCTCCTTCCTGTTCTGAAATTTGACATGGCCTGGTATAAACTTCTTTTGAAATTAATGTTTTATGTAATTTATCTGCAAGTGAAGGAAAATGTTATTTTTTGAAAACAAGCACTTGTCCATTTTTGAAGGCTGAGACATTCTTCACATTTGCAATGAACAGGAAATTAGATTTTTATTTACTTGTTTGTTTGTATGTTTTTGGCTCACGTCAAAGATCTAAGGAATTTTACTACCATAATGATAACTCTGGCTGCCTCTTACTTCAGACTGTTGGAATGGACTTGACACAATATATTATTCAGCTTTTGTTACTCTATATCGTAATTACCAATTGACTTCAGTGTATTTATTTTCTTTGATTTTTTAAAGAGGTTCATATTAAAGACTTTAAGGTCTGTATTTTTATTTTCTTGCTAAGATTGAGTGGTACCATTATTTAGTTGTCACACGATATTTAGATTCCAAACAGATGCACTTAATTATCATTTGGAAATATTACATATTCTGCTGATATATGGTATAATTTTAAGCAGCATTTCATTATTATGGACTTGTTTAGATTAATGCATTTGCTTTTTTTTTTTTTAACTCTACAAAACCACCATCTAAGAGATCAAAAGTTTAAAACATGTAAAATTCACACATATATGTACACACATGTTAAATATGTATAAATCTATATATTCTTATGTAAAAGGAAAATTATTGTTCTGAGCACTTAATTTCTTGAATCTGAACTCATGAGATGTCCAAAATTGTAACTGACATTTCTCTATATGCAATATATGTTTAGGAATTGATTATAGGGTAAGTGATATTACTTTATTATAACTTTTTTTTATGTTACTTGTATTCATAGTGAACCTCTAAATATTATAGCAAGACTTATAGGGATTCTATATTGAAAGGCCAGGTTAAAACCTCTACTCCTATAAAACCAAGAATCTGTTTTTATTTTACTAGGACTATTAACATACAGGTGCCCTCGTGGCACAGTGGTTAAGAACTCTGCCGCTAACCAAAAGGTTGACAGTTCGAATCCACCAGCCTCTCCTTGGAAACCCTATGAGGCAGTTCTACTCTGTCCTATATGGTCACTATGAGTTGGAATCGACTCGACTGCACATAACAACAACAGCATACAAATACAGATTGTTTATATATACCACTACCTCATTCTAAAATAAGAGGAAAAGAAAT
>NW_004443949.1:30027563-30028644 GCF_000243295.1 Trichechus manatus latirostris
ACAGTGGTTCAACAATGGACTCAAAAACAGCAACGATTGTGAGGATGGCACAGGTCCAGGCAGTGTTTTGTTCTGTTGTTCATAGGGTTGTTAGGAGTCAGAACCAACTGTACGGCACCTAACAACAACAACAAAATAGTTGGTAGAAGGAAGCCTGGTGGCGCAGTGATTAAGTGCTCGGATGCTAACTCAAAGTTCGCTGACTCAAACTTACCAACCACTCCATGGGAGAAAGATGTGGCGGTCTGCTTCCGTAAAGACAACAGCCTTGAAAATCCTATAATGCAGTTCTCCTCTGTCCTGTAGTGTCTCTATGAGTTGGAACTGACTGGATGACAACGGGTTTAAAGGTTATAGTTGATGACTATACATATACAATAAAGATAGCCTTTTAGTTCTCTAAATTCTGTTATAAAGTCATTAAATTCTTCTATTTTCAAAATACAAGTAATGATATATGAAAAAAATTAATACTTTGCTATGGCTATTTTTATTTGTGGGAATCTGTACTTTTTGAAATGTTAATCAGGATTCCAAACTCATTTCTGAGCAACTTGATTAGAGTGACCATATCACAGGCATCTTTATTTCTGGAATTCCAGAGTAAATTGTAAATAGTGGCCATCTGAATAAATATTAAATTCATTATTAATTTTGAAAACCCCTTTTGTCATCAGTAAAACAGTCACAGTCAAAATTGAAAATCAAGGTGTCTGGTAAGATCATTAAACAGAAAATAATTGCAAGGATACATTATTTAAATAGTAATCATGATATAGACTTAAAGAGAAGCTCAGAGATATTGTTTGGATGACTTCGTTGTCATATTTCTCTCCTACTATTTGTTTTTAAAGATATATTTGCTTATTATATACTTTCTTAATTTTCCAAAAAAATATTAATAAGTACATCTAACCACTACCATCATTCATTTTCCTGGTAGAGATTTCATATAGAGAATTTGACGCAAAATAATACGTACTCCCCTGGTATTGAAAGCAATAAAAGTTAGGAAACTCTAGAAAGAAGATACTAAATATAAATAGCACAAATATGATTTTAAATGTACCTCAAATAGATT
>NW_004443949.1:30030712-30031721 GCF_000243295.1 Trichechus manatus latirostris
TTGATGGTTATGGTTTGTATCCTGTTAATGCCATGTGTTAAGGCCTGAAGTGTTGGTCCTATTTTTTCTTCTATGAACTTTATAGTTTTAGGCTTTATATTCAGGTCTTTGATCCATTTTGAAGTAGTTTCAAATAGATTTTGATTACGAAAAATTTATAGTACTACAAAGAACTTATTTATTTTGTAAAAAGTAAATAATTAAACTTCATAAGTATGTTTAAAAAGGAACAGAGTAAAAAGAACACAGACTTGATCTCTGGTTAGATCAGGCTCTTTGGGTAATGGACTATTTCAGGACAATAGTTGACTATGATAATACAATAACTAAATGCGAATATGACAGCAACGAACAACAACAACAGCTGTGGATATACACAGTTGCTGTACATGGGGAGATTGTTGAAAGCTGTTGGCATTGAATTCAACTTTATTTAAAATGTCATGCTTTTGCATATCACATTTACAACTGGTTTCTATACTAACTCTTTCATATGGCATTGATAGAAATCATTTAAAGTCATTTTAATATTTCAGTAATTCATTGGTAACTTTATTGAAAAAATTACAACAAATCCAGGAAAATTGTAATTAAATTATGATATCACTATAAGACCATAGCTAAAAATCATTAGAAAAAAATCATTGGTTTGTTTTATATATATTAATATTATCTACTTGCTGTAGTTGCTAATTTACGATCTGAGATAAGGATAAGGATAAGTTTGGTTTAATTATTCATTTCAGTAAATTCAGAAAAGATACAGCAAATCTCCTTGATAATGAATATCCAATCTACATGTATTGTACTGCATAATAGCAGAACATATGTAACATTTTCAAGTATGATTTGCACATAAAATTGGCAGCAACAGCCTGATATAGTAAAAGTGTTCTCTTTAATGCTTCTCCCGAAAATGAAACCCAATCCCTAAATTCACAGATGTGATTTTTTTTCTTCTTGTTTCATTTATGCTTTTGAATTTTATGTTCTTTTCAATGTGTAGTCA
>NW_004443949.1:30032576-30034654 GCF_000243295.1 Trichechus manatus latirostris
TCAGAAAATATATGAGGAAAATAAATTGCTAAGTTCATATGGAGAGGGAGGCCTGAATTTAAATACGACAATGAGGGAAAGCTTTTCTAGGAAGGTCTTAATCAAGCTCATATATAAATGATGAAGAAATGATAGCCAACCAAACAGAAGGAAGAGAGGAAAAACACCGCAGCTTGCAAATGTCTTGTTGCATGAAATATCCTTGCATATTTGTGCAAGAAAATCTAAGCATCAGTGTTATTGAGAGTAACCTTTCCAGAAGCAGATTGCTACATTTTTCTCCCAAGGAATAACTGGTGGGTTTGAACCACAGAACCTGCAGTTAGTAGTCAAGTTCTTAACCACTGTGCCATCAGGGCTCCTTGGTAGGAGAAGTAGGGGAGACATATTATGTAATGCATTCTAGGATGTATTAAACTAAGATTTTATTCTACTGAAACAGAGCACCAGTAAATTGTTATGGGGAGGACATTCAGTTGGTTCATGAAGTCAGGATCAAGTTGATGATGGCTGGAACTATGGTAGAAACAGATCTGATTTATTTTGGAGGAAGAACTGATAGGATATAGTAATGCAATGGAAGGTGGTTAATAAGTGAGAAGGGAGAACCATGGCTCTACCATATTTATGGGATAAGTTAGTGAATGGATATTCATGCTCTTTAGAGAGATGAGGTAGACTGGAGAGAGGCACATTTTGTGAGAAAAAAAATCTTTTTAATTTGTCAAGTTTGAAATACTATGAAGTATTCTGTGAGATAATGAACCACCTTACAGAGAGCAAGTTGGCCTTTTCCTTGGTTCTGGAGAGATAATCTTTGGAATTTCCTGAGTAACTGGGGTGCCTTTTGTTACTTATGCCTAAAGACTATACCAGATGATTTGTGCTAATGAGTGAGGGGCTGGCCAAGCTAGAAGGACCACCTCATGGCCTGATATTAGCAGATCTCAGGGAGAGAAGGGAGCATGATTCAATCATGGCTATGCAATGAAGCCAATAAAAACTCTGGACCAGGAAGCTCCAGCAGCTTTCTGTTTGGTAAAAGACATCAATACACGTAGGAGAGTAGTGCAATCATTTTGAGATGGAGAAGCTCTATATTGGGAACCCTCTCACACCCTGCCACACGTGTCTCTTCTTTATCCTGATCCTGATTTGTTTCCTTTTGCTAAAGTAAATCTGTTATTGTAATTATAGTGCTTCCTACGAGTTCTGTGAGTCATTTCAGTGAATTATTGAACACAAGGGAGTAGAAGGAGTGGGAGCCAGCAGGTACAAATGAAGGAGCCCATGGGAGGCCCCCCGAGTTTGCTGCTGGTATCTTGAAAGGGCAATGGGAAAACCTTGAATCTGTAGCCAACAGATCAGAAGTAAAAGTGTTCCATGTATTCCTGAGCTTGAGGCTGGTGTCTCCCTAACTTGGCTGTCTGAAGGACTATTTTTTTTTTAATTTGTGAGATTTGACCTAGCTTTGGGTGGCTAGGATTAGAGAGAGAAGTGCCATGTGGGCGGCTGGTGTCAGAGAAGATTGAAAAGTGAGAAAGTGGAGTTTAATTAATCCTAATTTTGGGGATTAGATTTATGTTGATTTTTATCTACAAACATTCAAATGAAGATGGCAGGAGGAAAGTTGGACATACATGTTAGGGGAGAAGTTTGACCTGGAGATATACATTTGTGAATCATCAGCATAAATATGCTATTTATATGGTATAAAGTGTAATCAGAAGGTCACCTAGGGAGACAGTGTTGAGAATAAATGTACGAAGTTCGATAACATGAGGAAATCTAATACTTAGTGAAGGGTAATTTTTAGGCAACAATGCTAGTATGGAACAGTCTCCTAGTTATAATGTTTAAAGGGGGGAAGGGAGAGAGGAAGCAAGGGGAGAAAAATGTGCAATAAGCCACCATTTGTTTAAAAATATTTTTTTAATTTAATTTTTGCTTTTGAAAACATTTGAAATATCTTTAGGTAGGGAAACTTAGGCAATTTAGACTTGTAATAGCTGACATGCTTAGTGTAACTTCTGTGATTTTATATGATATACTCTCATATTTGTCTTTTCCTATATTTT
>NW_004443949.1:30036408-30043043 GCF_000243295.1 Trichechus manatus latirostris
GGGAATGATTTCGTTTGAACATTGAGAATTGGTCAAGAAGTTATTTTTCAAATTAAGGGATATTAATTAATAGCTTACTAGAATAGCTTAATTGTGTGGCTGTAACTATAAACTGTAAATGGGCACTTTTCTGCAAACGCTAAAATCTGCTACTAGCACACAGATTTTCCCTGGAAGTAAATAATACAATTGGTTTTTAATATCTGCACTGTTTATAGGCACCAGTTACTTTTTCATTAGTCTCTGTCATGATAATTTTGCTAACCACATCAGGCAGTCTGGAGGGGAAGTCAGGGCACAAGATAATTGTAAGCCTATTTCTCGATAGCCCAACTCCATGGACTACTTTTCTGAATATTTAGCTCCCATCCAAATAATGTTCTTGCTCAAGAATAGGAGGATGATGTGATCCTTGAGGTGTTTAAAGAACTGCCATTTCTTCTCTGTTCCATGTGACCGAGAATTCTCTCATTCTGTAGTATTCCTTGTGTTCACTTTCCAAACTCCTTCCCTGAGGTCATTGTTAAAGGCATTCTCTAGCACCAGTAATGCTAGGTCTTGAACTAACAGGCTGAGACCTGGGCATTGATATTTAGTCTGTAAAATGTAAATTTTGTCAACCACCAGCCACTATGACCATTTTTTTACAATTGGCATCAATCTTTTTCTAACTTTCATGTTATCACACAGTGAATGCCCACTCTGAAAAGTCAAAATCAGCTTAAGGGTGATATCCTTTCTCTTAATTAGCTAAATTTAGTCCTACTTTTTCTTCTCTGTACCACAGCCTTATTGTGCCCTAAAACTGTCTTCCTGCTTTATAGACCTCTGTATGACTTTCCTGGTTCCCTCTGCTCTTGCCTGAAAAACAGTTTTTTCCTCATTTACCAGTCAAAAACTCCCCCATTACACCCTCTAGGCTAATTAACAAGTCCAGCTAAGTCTGGTACTTCTTTTAAAAAATGTTGTCATGTTGCATCCCACTCATTAGCAAGCAAACAGTAGAAAAAAAAGTGTTGTAGAATTGTAATTATTTATTTTATAAAGCTACATCTTGAAGTACAGATCAGTATAGTATGACTCATCCTCTGGGTATTTGGAAAACATTTTAAGAATTAAAAAATATATATATTATTTGGCTGAATTCCTTTAAATTAGTGGTAAATGTGCATTAATCTTTAAATAAGAGATATGGACATGAACACTTCATTAAATGTGAGAAATATGCCATTAATTAGTAAGTGAAAACATAAAGGGTTGTTTGGTAGGAGATATAAAACTCAAAAATAACTGTATAATTTACCTTGAGTTGTTGATACTGGGACTTGAAGGAAAGATATTCTAGCACATAGAGTTGGATTACTAATCCAACTAATCCAAAGTTAACCCTTGATTACTTCTTTCATTACCTAATGAAATTATTAGGTAATGGATTAGGTAATGAAATGAGGCAATAAAATTACCTAATTAGACAATTAAGGTCTATTTACTTTATAAGTTATCAAGATATTAACTGGATTATTTCTGGTTAATTAACTAGTTCATATTTAAAGGTAGTTCTCTTATACGAAATTTTAGCACTTACCTTATCAGTTGCAGTTACGTTACAAAAATAACATACGTTCTGACCTCAATCACTTATTATTTACTAACTCTGAGAAAAATAATATAGCAGACGGGACACAACACTGAGATTTAGAAGATTTAAGTTGTGGTTATGCCATCAGAGGATAAGGGTGTTGAAAAGCTAGTTGTTTTTCTTAGTTCTAAAGAGTACGAAATGATTAATAGTATATTTTTATGCAAAAAAGCATGCCTTCTACACTTGTTTGCCAACTGCTTCTTCCCCCGTTGAGATATTTTTGTAAGAGTGCTATGCTAATTTTTTTACAGCAACATGTAAAAAAATTGACATAGTGCGTTAATGAAAATATCTGGTGGGGGTAGGGAGTGGTTGGCAAACAAATGTAGAAGGTGCTCCTTATTTGCTTAAAAATATGGTAAACATGAAGGTGTTATTTTTGAGGGATATCAAAAAATATAAGACCAAAGAACAATAGGAACATTCTTAATCTATAATGAGGATAAAGCCAAAGAGGAAAAATCCTTTGTAACAACCAATACAGAGTTCCTACCCCCACAGAGTTTACATTACTGGAAGTTTTAAGTAAGTAGGTATACAATTACATTTTAATGTCACAAATGCTATCATGTGGGAATCAGAGGGCTATACTGGCACATACACTCCTGATAAATTATCATCATAAAATTAACATAAAATTAATACATAAGACTCAAAAGATAAATGGAGCTCTACTAGGTGTTACAGCCACAAGGACTATCATGTTCAAAATTCAAAGGACAGTGAGAACCTGAGGCATTCTCAAAACTGATTTGAGAATTTATTCTGAAGTATTCTAATCAGGTAAGTGATGTAATTACATTTGCATTTATGCAAGTTAAATATTGTGCCCCTGCAGTGTTCTTTGGAGAGCTGGTGGCACAGTGGTTAACATATACGGTGAGATACGGCTGCTAACCAAAAAGTCAGCAGTTGGAATCCACCAGCAGCTCCTTGGAAACCCTATGCGGCAGTTCTACTCTGTCTTATAGGGTCGCTATGAGTTGGAATTGACTCATCGGCAAAGGGTTTTTGTAGTGTTCTTTGGAAATGCCCAAGACAGGAAGCAGGAAATCCAGGGACAAACTTAATCCTTTGTTCATTTATTCCTTTTCAAAGTAGTTTTTGAAAACCTAATATGTGAATAGTCTGAACTGAGGAAAATGAAGTCGGTATAATTACCGTAAGAGTTGTAGAGGAAGTAGGAATGGTTGGACTTGGAGACTGTACTTATCTCTTTTTTTCCTAAAGCATAAACAAAAAGGAAAAAAAAAGTATGCTGTCAATCAAAGGGATAGAAGGTAATGACCATTTACCATTTATTTTTTATTCATCAAAATTTCAACACTCAGTAGTCCTCTGGGTTGTTCAGCACTTAATCAGTACTGATGTGGGATAGATACCATACCCCTATATTAAAACTGTAACACCAGAAACCCACTTTCTTAGCCCCTTTTTGTGTAAAACACTGACTGATTAGGTATTAAAGCCTAATTAACCAAGACCACCAAACCAAACCTATAGTCCTACAAAATATGTATTTACTTACAGCAAGGGGAGTGGTTACTCCAGAGGGCCACGGAATGATGTTCAATAACGGGGATGAAGAGAGCTTCTTTCATATGGTCTGGGTTCCTGCTGAACGATTCCAAGGAGGGCCTCAGAGATTCAGGGGTCAATTCTGGGTTGATTGTTGCTTCTCAGGCAAGATGAGGAGCAGCAGGTATTGACCAGGGGTTGAGTGGTTTAGCAATTGCATATCCCTTAGAATGGATGGCAATAGCAAAGTAGAACTGTCTGGGAGCCTTACTGATTAGAAAATAATCAATCAAAGAGAAAGTTATGATGGCATTTTACAGCTGTTGCATGACCTTGAAAGAGACAATATTCTCTTTTCATTTTGTAGCAGGCTTTATCTCCTTTTCATCCTGATTAATACCAGGGCTGTTTATTTTCTTTTTCAGTCTGAGCTGATTTTCACGTTTTGAGTCCTGAACAAATTTGTGTTATCTCTGCTATCTGCCAGTTAGATGAACCCATCCCAGTTTTTTGATTCAGAAACCAGAGATTCATGTAACAGAGAGGAGGTCTGTGGAGAATCCATTCTTGTGGCAGGCCAGAGCAGCAGTGGCAGCCATACACGTGGAAGGTGGGGATGGAGGCAGCTCAGTCTGTGAAGGCCCTTGGCAGCAGCAATGCAGCAGTTCTCAGAAGAAAGGATTTATGCCATGATTTGGGCTATCAGAACAGCTTCAGCATCCCCCACACTCTTATTCCTGACCATGTGCCAGTCATGGATCTGAAGCTTTTGCCACAATTCTGTGAACTTCCTAGTGACCTTTTAGCAACCACTTTCTCTTGCCTCTGATATAATGTTGTTCATCAAGATAAAGAACACAAAATGAGGAACAAATTTATGGGTTGTTGTTGTTCCTAGGTAGTGCGAAAGGTTAAGCACCCTGTACTAATTGAAAGTTTGGTGGTTCGAACCCACTCTGGCCACATAGAAGAAAGGGCTGGTGATCTGCTTCTGAAAGATCAAAGCCATGTAAACCCTATGGAGCACAGTTCTACTCTGCAACAGAAGGGATCGCCATGAAGCAGAATCAACTCAATGGCAGCTGGTTGGTTGTTGTTAGCTGCTGTTGAAATATCCCAAGACTCCTGGTGATCCTGTGCACAACTAAACAAAATGCTGCCTGAACCCCATGATCCACTGTGTTTTAAACCATTATGACCCATAGTTTTTTTTTAAAAATAATATTTCCTTGTGTTTTCAGTGAAAATTTACACAGTAAATTAGTTTCCCATTTGACAATTTCTGTACAAATCCTTCAGTTACCTTAAGTACATTTTTCACGATGAATCAACATTCTCTTTAATTGCATTTTGATTGTTCCATTTCCAGTGCTCTAGTTTCCCTGTCCCCTTATGTTCTCATCTTTGCTTTATAGTAATTGTTGACCTTTTAGTTTCATATAGATTTTTTTTTTTTAATGAAGTCCGTTACTCACAGGCGGTATTTTTTATGTTGTGTGCCAATATGTTATTTCACTTACGGATAGCTTTGGTTCAAGATTTAGAGACCACAGTCTCAGGGAGTCCTCTAGTCTCATATGGTCTAATAAGTTTGGACTTGTTAAGAATTTGAGTTCTTTCCCAAATTTTTCTCCCATTCTATTGGCGTCAGTCTATTGTGGCCCTGATCAGAATGGTCAGTAGTGGTAGCTGGGCACCCTCTAGTTCTTCTGACCTCAGAGTAGATGAGGCCATGGCTCGCATAGGCTATTAGCATGTAAACTAGTTTCTTCCCTGAGATTTGGTTTTCCTCTTGCTCTTTCACTCCTGATGAGTACAAACCAATAGTTGTATCTTAGATGGCTGCTCACAAGCTTTTAAGATCCTAGACCCTACTCACCTCACTAGGATGTAGAACGTGAACTTTGTCAACTATAATATGCCAATTGACTGAGGTGTCCCATAGGACTAAGGTCCTAAGTCTTCAAACCCAGAAAAATCAGTCTCGCAAAGTCCTTGGTTATATCTGAGAAGTATCTGTAGCTGTGTACCCTATGAATAGATATGCATGCATAAACATATCTGTACATACACTGTTATGGATTGAATTGTTTCCCCCAAAAGTGTTTATCAACTTGGCTAGGCCACGATTGCTGGTATTGTGTGGTGGTCCACCATTTTGTGACCTGATGTGATTATCCTAACCTCTGTTATGTTAATGAGGCAGAATTAGAGATAGTAATGTTAATAAGACAGGACTCAATCTACCAGATTAGGTTGTATCTTAAGTCAATCTCTTGAGATTAAAAAAAAGAGAGAATTCAGCAGAGAAGAGAGAGACCTCATACCACAAAGAAAGAAGAGCCAGGAGAAGAGCATGTCCTTTGGACTCAAGTTTCCTGTACTGAGAAATTCCTAGATCCAAGAGAAGACTGACTACAAGGACCTTCCCCTAGAGCCAACAGACAGAGGGCCTTCCCCTGGAGCAGGCACACTGAATTCAGATTTCTAGCCTCCTAAACTGTGAGAGAATAAACTTCTGTTTGTTAAAGCCATCCATATTTTTGTAAGTAAATGAACCAATACTTAGATAACTAAGGCAAACATGTACATATAGATTCTTCTATCTGTGCACACATATGTACACACCTGTACCTACCCATATACGCATATGCCTATACACATATGTATGTGACCATACACTCATTTTTTGGTTATTGTTGGTGTTGTTGCCAAATTATGTATGTCATATTCTTTAGCATATAACATCCTTTTCTCTTGTGCACTTCTTAGTGACATTGTTTACTTTTGTCAGGGTGTGCTCATTACACCCACATTAGGTGCTAGTTTTCCCATTATCACAAATCAGAAATATCTATGATTTAGATAATGATTCCCCTTCTCCCCCATCCTCTCCCTGGTAACCACCAGTGAACATTGGTCTCTCTGTATATATCCATTCTTGTCTTTTTATAAAAGTGGGATCATACAATACTTGTCCTTATGTGATCAACTTACTTCACTTAATATTACGTTCTCCAGATCCATTTCACGTTATAATGTGTTTCACAAACTCATCATTGTCCTTTACTGTTGTGTAGTATTCTGTTGTGTGTAGGTACCACATTTTGCTTACCTATTCTTCTAAGGGCACTTAGGCCTTTTCAGTGTTTTTGCTATTGTGAATAATGCTGCAAGGAACATAGGAGTGCACATGTCTATCCCTGTCTCTTTTATTAGATCTCTAGGGTACATAACTAGGAGTGGAATTACTGGATCATAAGGTATTTCTATTTCTAGTATTCTAAATAAGCACCATGCCAAATTTCCGTAGTGTTTGTACTGTTTTATAATTCCACCACCAATGGATAAAGGTTCTAATCTCCCCAAATCCTCAGCTACATTTGTTATTATCTGTTCTTTTTATCAAGATCATCTTAGCCGGGGTGAGGTGGTATCTCATTGTAGTTTTGATTTGCATCTCTCTAATGGCTAA
>NW_004443949.1:30043584-30044926 GCF_000243295.1 Trichechus manatus latirostris
CTGAGTCCTGTCTTACTAACACAACTGCCGCCCATCCTCCCTCATTAACATCATAGAGGCAGGATTTACAGTTTATAGGAAAACCACAGAATACCAGGAATCATGGCCCAGCCAAATTGATACACACGTTTTTTGGGAGATGTAATTCAATCCACGACAGTAAGCATAAGTATTTAATTTTTATGAGGTCCCAATTATCTAATTTGTCTTCTGCTATTCACGCATTCGTGAAGTTTGTTAGACTATTTTTAAAGACTAGATACCATAGTTTCCTCCCTATTTTTTTTTTTCCAGAAACTTTATAATTTTAGGTTTAACATTTAGGTCTCTGATCTATTTTGAGTTAACTTTTTGTGTATGGTGTGAGGTATAGATCCTATTTCATCTTTCTGCAAGTAAGTATCCAGTTTTGCCAGCACTATTTATTAAAGAGGCTGTTTCTTCTCCATTGAATGAATTTTGATCCCTTGTTGAAAATCAATTGTCCATAAATGGATAGATTTATTTCTGCCTTCTCAATTCTATTCTGCTGGCCTATGTGTCTGTAAATGAACCAACACCAGGCTGTTTTGATTACAGTTGCTGTATAGTGTTTTGATATTGGGGAGTGAGAGGCCTCCTACCTTGCTCTTCTTCTTTGATATTGCTTTGGCTATTTAGAGCCTCTTTCCTTTTTATATACAGTTGGTTATTAATTTTGCCATTTCAGTAAAGAACATTATTGGGATTGATCCATAGGGTTTTCACTGGCTGATTTTTGGAAGTGGATTGCCAGACCTCTCTTCCTAGTCTTTTTTAGTCTGAAGGTTCTGCTTAAACCTGTTCAGCATTATAGCAAAACACAAGCCTTGACTGACAGAAATGTGGTGACTGTGCACAGATGGCGAGAATTCTACCACAGAGACCTAGCATTTGTGTGGCCTGAAGTTTACAGAGATTTTTAGTTTCGTTTTTCGTTTGTTTGTTTTTGTTTTATTTTTAAAAACTACAAAACCATTTTAGCTTTTTCAGTTTTACAAAATGATATGACCGTGTGAAGACATTTCTAGGATTCTACCCAGAGCCTTAGAACGCACCCTTACAAATGAAAAGTTCTGAACCTTAAGCATTGTTAACTGCAGAGTAAATCCACCCTTCCACAAATTTGGAGATTTAGAAAACATACCCTATTTCTCCTTGACTTTTGAACACTTTCTTGTAATTTCTGTTTGTGTTTGCCATGCACTCCACTATGCCCCCTGTCTTCCATTCCCCGTATACTCTGTAGTTAGGTGTACTCTAGCCCAGGTCTAGATTTCATTATGGTAAATTCCCTATTAGGTGAGGGTAGGGAGTTTATCAG
>NW_004443949.1:30047394-30051018 GCF_000243295.1 Trichechus manatus latirostris
TATATATATATAATGAGGAATACCTAAAAGAAAAGGAAGAGGACCTGGAGTTTCAGAGAAGCAAATAAATAATGGAGACGTCTGTGAGTCTATGAAAATCATGACCAAGGATAAAGAGGGCTCTTATCTCAGAATACATGAGGGCAGGTTGTCCTTTGTGGTTATCCATTTCCGGGAATACAAAAGCCTGGGAGGATTTCTTAACCGTTGCTGTCTTCCAAGAGCACAGGACTCAGGAAAAGTTTGACATTGTTACCAGTAGGATAAAATGAAAAATCAACTACAGAGCCAAGGGTTGATTCCTTATAGTAACTTGTCCATTGGATTCCAAGAAATCAATGGAGGAAGATCTTTCATTTATGCAGCACAGATCACTGAGTTACTTAAAGCTAGGATGCCAGTGTTCTTGGTGGTGTCCGCAGTCATGGTAACCTCTGGTATAAGGGTGTTCACAACCAGAGTATTTTACCAGAGTTTTTTAGTGGCCCAGAGGGTGACTTGTCCAGGTTGAAACCTAACCCATGTAAGGTTGGCTGCAGTGATGAGTTCTTCAAGTTTTATATAAAGTTATCAGGCTTTAGTTCACAGGACCTCCTCATCTAGCTCGGAGGCAACCTAGAGTCCTGACAGAGATCTAAGCAGTAGTAAGATTTTAGTCCTCCCTGATGTCAAATCCGGCAAAAGGAAGAAAAATTGGAAGCATTAATTTTCAGGTTTGTAAGTAGATGTTAAAAGTTCCTGGAAAATTAAAAATTTGATAAGAATTGATAACTAATGTAAGGTAACAGGATCCAGTTTGATTTACAGATATATAACAAAACTTTATTTATTATTTTCACAGTAGGGAGAGGTAGTCAATTAAATATCTGCCAGACAAGACAAGAGTTTGCATACACTAGTTACTGTACTTTGTTAAGAGCTGCAAAATAGCTCGAGGACAACCAACGGAATCAAAATCCAGAAAGGTGTGCTATAGTTTTCTACTGAAAAACAAAAATTTTTCTCCACAGTCCTCTACCCATTTTAATTAAATATAATCTCAAAGTAAACTTATTCTTGGTCACAAAATAAAGTTGGTTTCATTAGATCTGGTTTAATTATTTTACCAGTAAGAATGATAATTTACTATGTAAGCCTTTTAAGATTCCTTTGCTGGAAGTTTTCATAAGGAATCTCAAATTAATCATTTAAAAGCCTCTCAGGGCTAGAAAGCCATGCCAAGAAACTGCCATCAGATTTCACCTGCATATTCCTCTCTTCTTGAGGTCTCTGAAATACCCCAAGTTTCCTGGGCCTGCCTGCAAATGACCTTCTTTACTTACCACATTTGTTTTTCTTGGGTTTCTTGAGCGCATTGCATCTGATAATGGGCCAGATTTGTGACCGAAGCCACACATCAGTGGTCTCATTTCACCTCCATGGCCACAGAAGTGATTGGGCCTTTTAATGGACAATTAAAGGACAGGCTTAAATGACTGATGACAGGTGACAAGGTAACCTCAGCCTGAACTACACAGCTCTGGAGAGCAGTCTGAGATCTCAATACAGCAAATCCCCTGAAGGATATTTCTCACTTCTGTATGCTTAATCAGGCTATCAGACTCCTTCATTGAATTGTTCACCCACTTTTATGGTTTTTGACATGTTGGTCTCCAAGGGAAATCTATAATAACCTTCCAACTCCTTCTATTTCTTTTGAAGATTCCAATAGATGGAAAATTAAGATGACTATTAAATAGCAAGGAGTGGATGATTGCGGAAACCCATTTTGAAATCTTTTACATTCAAAATTTTATGCTAACCATTTCTTGAACACAATATGTCTTTCTGGCTAAGTTATATATAAATATTTTTCTATAAAAAATAACTTTGTCTCTTTTACATACAACCATTCCAGATGAAAGTTCTGGATAAAAATGGAGGAGGAGTGATTAAAGAATATATATAAAGTTTGATTGCTAAATGGAAGACACTAAAACAACAACAACAAAGACCAAAATCCCATTACCTGGACAGAAGGGACGCAGGGAAGGAGTACATTAATGATCTTTGTTTTTCAGAACTGTTCCTAAAAACTTTCTTCTTTTGAAACACACACACCCTCCTCAGGTTGCCTTTACAAGCTTCTGTAAACACTTACGGATTAAAATTGACTGCTGAGTTTGCAATCTCACCTGACAGCACTGATTAGGTGATAACAGGAGATAACCTCAGCTCCTGCACTTTCCAGGCAAAACACCTCCAGATGTCATCTATACTCACGAGGGTGATAAACTGATGTCACAGACAAATAAAACTGCTTGAAACTAACTTCCTCTGGCAGTCCCTCTAAAACCAAGGACTAAACTAAATTATTTGAACTGGATTAGAAACCCCCAGGGAGAGAGGCCAAAAATGGGAGGCCACAGGGGCCACATGTGTTCTCCCTGGGGTTCCCTAACCTGGAAAACTCCTGTTTCCAGGGGCCACATATACCCTCTGGAATTGTACTTCTTATACGTGTACCCTATCAAGACACTGCCTCAGCCCTGAAGGTCTTTCAGAGCAGCTTCAATTTACGGATCACACAAATACTGTGCCTGAACTGATGCGTCAGGTCAGATAAAAAATATTTGTACAGAAACTAGGGGGAAAAAAGGTCTCTTGGTTCTCTAAAGAAGACCGTAATGGGCTATGTGACCTCTTTTCCTGGCTTGGTAAGAGATGGGGCTCATAGTTCTGTTCAGTCCTTCTAGCAGGTCTAATCATTCTGCTTGAAGTGATTTTGATCATAGCCCTGGTTCACTGTTGCCTTAGGCTAGTTACCTGGTTATTGTGATAGCCCCTCTGCTATGAATTCATTTGAGCCAGCCTAAAAGATAAGTTGGAGCTGTGGTGGCACAGTGGTTAAGAGCTTGGCTGCTAACCAAAAGGTCAGCAGTTCGAATTCACCAGCCTCTCCTTGGAAACAATATGGGACAGTTCTACGCTGTTCTGTAGGGTTGCTATGAGTTGGAATCGACTCGACAGCAACATGTTAAAAGATATGTTAAAGTTCTAATCTCTGGTAAATAAGATCATGAGCCTATTTGGGAATAGAGTCTTTGAAGAAATTAGTTAACATGAGGTTATACTGGAGTAGGATAGGTGCTAATCTAATCTAAATGCTGTCCTTATGAAAAAGGAGAAGAGAAACAGAGAAATAGTTATAAGAAGTATGGCCTTGTGAAGATGCAACATCAAGCCAGGGAATGCCTGGGGCTAATAGAAGCTGGTAGATATAAGAAGGGATCTTCTTCTAGAGACTTAGAAGGAAGCATGGCCTAGTGGACCTGTGTGTTTGGTATCTAAACTACAAAACTGTGATCCAATAAATTTATGTTCGTATAAGTCATCCGGTTGATGGTATTTTGTTACTAGAGCTCTAGGAAACTAATACACCCTTAAGGTCCAACGCATTCAGGTCCACGATGGGGTAGCCTACGTTTCTTACTCAGGTCCTAAAAAATCAAGGGGTAGAGTTGACAAAACCTGGCTAAAATCATACATGTGGTTTTTAAGGCGTCACCATAGGCAGTTCCAGAGGTTTTTCCTGGCAGACCTTGAAAGGGAAAGCTGTCAAAAATGGCACTCTAGGCAGAAGCA